>NW_026527849.1:204104-334270 GCF_017976375.1 Cuculus canorus
GCCTCTTTAGGAAGTGTCTGAAGCTGCAAAAAGTGATGCTGTGACAAGGAGTTAGCTGCAGTCACACTGTCTGTGTGCAATTTCCCTGGTCCAGGGCAAATGCAAAGTCACTGTCTAAAATTAACCCTTCTACCTCGCGCACCGGAGTGTTTGCTGCAGGCAGAGACGCTGATCACAGCAGCCACCAGAGCTCAGCAGCGGGGCAGTGACTCGGGAACCTGCCATGATGCAGTTGTGTTTGAGCACAGGGTCTCCTTGGAAGCAGCACAGTTCTGCAGGCAGACAGGACCATGTCTCCAAGTGGTGTCATCAGGAACAGGAGTGAGGAGACCTGACAAGTTTTGTGTTCCCTAGCACGGGCAGCTTACTGGTAGTCAAAATGAGAGACTCCCACCAAAGTCTTTGATGTTCTGAATGTGCTTATCTCTCTCCCCTGTGGGTCCTGATGCTGGCTCTTCCCCGGCACAGGGCACACTCGTGCTGAAGCCTGTCTGCTACGCCATGCAATCATGCAGACGCTGCCTGGTCCTCGGTTATGAAAGCCTGACAAGGTGGAGGAAAGAAAGGGTATGAAGGACAGAACACTACTATACCCCAAAGCCTTCTCTCTACCGTGCACAACAAGCCAAATTCAGTTCTGTAGGCAACAGGGGAGCAGGACTTAACACTGTCTTTGTTGTGGGGGCTCCGGGATTAGATGAGCTGTTAGCTCAACTCATTATAAAAATTTGAACACAATGTGTGGAACTATTGGCACGAGATCCAGAATGTATTGTTATTCCTCTACAAGGTCAATATTTTCAATGGTGTCTTGCCAATAGTTCTGCACTTTGAGCTGCGCTACTTAATTTTACAGGCCAGATATCGTATCATTTTCCTTCCCATCCACTTTGTAAACTGGGAACTCAAATCTCTATCGCACAGAAATTGTTAAGCCAAACAGCACCTGTTGATGGACCCACAGTTTTCACAGATGGGTCTGGGAAAACAGGGAAAGCTGCTGTTACATGGTTGGATGGACAAAATTGGCAACATTAAATTGAGCATCAACAAGGCTCCCCACAAGTGGTGGAATTACGAGCAGTCACATTGGCATTTCAACAGTTCCCACAAGCCATAAATGTGGTAACTGACTCTGCTTATGTTGCAGGCCTAGTGCAGAGGTTGGATAAAACAGTTCTTGGATAAGTGACAAACCACCTGTTGTTTGGAGTTATGAAGCTCCGGTGGGAAACTGTACAAAAACGCAGCCTACCCTATTATATTCTACACATAAAAAGCCATACTGACTTACCTGGCTTTATAGCAGAAGGAAATGCCCGGGCTGACCAATTAGTATCTGCGGTAGCATTAGGACCAGTACCAAACATTATGCAACAAGCAATTGCTTATCATCAATTTTTTCACCAGGGTCACAGAGCACTCGAGACACAGTTTCAGCTTTCTACTACTGAAGCTCGGTCTATCATTGCCTCATGTCTGGATTGTCAAGGCCAACATTTTCCATCAGTTTATGGAGTAAATCCTAGAGGCTTACAGGCCCTACAAATTTGGCAAACTGATATATTACGGAATTTGGCCGACAAAAGTATGTACATGTATCAATTGATACCTTTGCTTCTGTCATTATTGCTACTGCCCATACTGGAGAAACAGCAAAAGATGCTATTGGGCATTGGCAAAAAGCCTTCGCCACCTGTGGTGTTCCTCGACAAATTAAAACTGACAATGGTCCCGCTTATGTTTCTGGGCGAGTGAAAGCATTTTTACAGCCTTGGGGTGTCAGCCATGCTACAGGTATTCCTCACTCCCCCACCAGTCAGGCACTTGTCGAACGTGCCCATGGTACACTGAAGTGCCTTTTACAGAAACAAAAGGCAGGAATGTCTGGGGAATCACCTGAAGCCAGGCTGAACGAGGTGATGTATGTATTAAATTTCTTAACTATCAATGAGGAACATCAGAATCCCCCAGTGGTTCGACATTTTGAATCCTTGAAGTCTACCACAGCTATCTCTGATGGAGTGAAGGTTCAAGTGAAGGACCTTCAAAGTGGTCAGTGGTCAGGCCCATGCAAGCTATTAACGTGGGGTCAAGGATATGTTTGTGCTTCCACAGATGAAGGACCTCGGTGGTACCTTGCTCGTTGTGTTCGCCCTGCTGTGGATAAACCACGGAGGCCACGTGTGGAGAATCACACAGCTGGAGATGAGTGTGATGGATAACCCTTGCTAACATCAAAGAACGGCCATAACAACGGGAGTATAAATCGTATACTGGAACCACAAGTTAGGGGTTTTAGGATCAGTAGAAATAGAGTCTAAGTCATGTACTGGAACCACAAGTTAGAGCTGTTGGGATCAGTAGAAATGGAGTATAAGTCAATGTTTGTATACTTTTCAGATGCACCTACAATTACTCAGCGTGGTCAAGTATTGATGCTGCTTTGTTTCCCTGTTTCAAAAATGGGTATGTTTGTAGTTGTGCTGTTGATGTTGCCGTGCAGTGTGTGTCTGCTGCGAAGGGCCCCGCAGCAGACGACACGGGCAATCTTTAACGGGCAATTTTCATTAGCACAAATACAGAAAGGGGGAATTGTGGGGTCCACAGCGGGCTGAGGACCTCTGCTTAATGCACCCGGAAGGAGATCATGGGACGGGAAGTGGGCAGACAATATAGGACCATGCATGAAAGTAGCACTATCCATTCACAGATTGTTTATGTATAAGCTAATCCAATCATGCGGAGACGCATGTGTTAATCAAGGGTATAAGAGGCGCGAGTAAGATCAAGCATGGGCCGGCCAGCCCTGTAACTTCAATAAAGAAACTTGCTTCCACATCACTGTGTCGTGTCTCAACAGCGACAGGGGATGACGTGATTGAGAGCAGCCCTGCGGAAAAGGACCTGGGGTACCGGTCAGTGAGACATGAGATGCCAGTGCGCACTCGCAGCCCAGAGGGCCAAACGTATCCTGAGCTGCATCCAAAGCAGCGTGGCCAGCAGGGCGAGGGAGGGGATGCTGCCCCTCTGTTCCTCTCTTGTGAGACCTCATCTGGAGTCCAGTGTCCAGTTCTGGAATCCTTAACGTAAGGAGGATTGACACTGACACTACAGCTCCTGCTCAGTCTCCATCCCAAGCCCAGCTCACCCACTGTGGGGTGGGCAGGGGCTGCATCAACACCTCCACCCCACTCTCCCACTGCGCACATTACTGCAGGCAGAGTGGCACTGCCAAGTGAACACACAGCTCTTTTATTGAGTTGAACAAGGAACGAGGAACTGGGAGAGGGCTGGGGCTGGAACGTGTGAGTGCAGGCACCGGCCTTTGGATCTCTCTGTGTCCAAGTGCTGCCCACCGCTGCATCATCATTGTCCAGCTTCATCTCCCGGAGGGTTTTCTAGTGTTTGGCCAGCCGGCGCACCAGCGTCTTCTTCTTTTTCTTTTGTGGGATGTTATCCTGCAGGGAGATCTCCTGCTTCCTGGTGGTGCTGGCTGGAGAAGGACGCTTGGCCTTCTTGTTGCCTGCCCCTCCTGATCTGGGTGCTACACGGCAGGAGATGTCCTTCGCCAGCAGTGGCAAACGAGTTAAACTCACCCGGGGCTGCCTCTGCAGCGCCTCCTCCACCAGTGGGGCCGTGCAAGGCAGGTGACGCTGGGGGACATCTGGAGACCTCACTGGAGAACTGGGGCTGTTGGGGCAATGAAGGACATCAGGGACGTTGTCCTCGCTGTCCCCAGCCCCAACAGCACTACTCACTCCTTGGGGCAGCCACCCTCAGTTACGTACTTGGTGGAGTCGAAGAGCTCCTCAGGGACAGCAGTGAAGGTGAGGACATCAGCCACATTGTCCTCACCATCCATGGTCTCGAGCCAGGCGAGCGTGTCACTGATGTCCGGGGTAAATGCCTGCTCATCCTGAAACTGCAGGCTCTCCTGTGTGATCTCAGGAAATGCCTCGGACGAAGGCATCTGGCCCCAGATCAGGCAGGGCTACAGGCTTCTCCAGAGCTTCCAGGATGGTCACCGCTGCTGAAAAAGCCAGTAAACCCAGCTCAGCTCCAAAGCTGGGAAAGAGTTCCTGGGCACGGGATGGCCGCCTGCAGGCTCTGCCACCCCCAGAGCTCACCTCTGGACTTTGTGATGTTTCTGCTGCTCGGTGGAGCCAGGACAGGCTGCTGGCGGCTGGAGGCGGGGGCACCGTCCTTGATGGCCACCCTATCCTTCTCGGACGCCTCCAACAGCTTCTGAGCACTGCCGGGAAGGGTGTGGAGAAGAGGGAGGCCCTGCAGCCAGTGACAAGACATGGGATCCAGAGGCTCCCCCTGGACCACAGGCCCTGGTCTCAGTCCCATTGGCTGGAGGGGCACCAGTGTCCCCATCGCCGACTGGTGTCCCCAGGCATAGCCAGGGAGACAGGGAACAGCCATCGAGGGGAGTTGAGTCCCATGGGGGACCTGGCCCATGGCCGGGAGCTGCATCAGCTGCCTCAGGTGTCCCAGGTGCCCTGGCACCCCATGCCAAGCACTGGCCAGGACCAGCTGTTTGGTGACGGGGTGGACCTGGGCAGGGTCACAGGAAAGCCCTCGGACAGAGGGCAACGTGCCAGCAGGGACTGGTGGCGGCACGGCTGGAATGGTGAAGTACACCACAGGCACCTCTGACGCCATCGTCAGCTGGAGTGGGAACCTCTCTGTTGGAGAAAGCAAAGAGGTGTGATGGGGAGAGATCCTGGTGGGCAGAGCCAGCTGGGGGTTACCCGGAGGGCAGGAGCACCACGAGGAGTGGGAGCCTTCTGCTGTACTTGCTGTGGCACTCAGAGTGGGCTTTGCTGAGGCAACAAAGCCTCTGTCTCCATGGCGATTGTTCTGCCAGCACCTGCCTCAGCCAACCGTGTAATTGTTCCATTATTCATACCACAACAGCTTCCCTTCTCAAGGATTTCTCATTCTGCCTACAATTTCCTGAGGTTAATGCAGATTTCTGATCCTTACCATGGCTTCCCATGATTCCAGGGATGTTTTTCTCTCGGAGATTATTTTTGTGTCCAAGGGGAAGGAATAGGGCAGCGTCACTGGCCCTCATTGCAAGCCTGTGTCTGATGCCTGGTCTTCCCTGATGCTGGAGATGGGAGGTGGTCTTGAGGCACTTTAGGTGGTTTTGGCCTCCCTTGCCTCTGGTCTTGGCCAGAAGTCAGTCCTGGACTCACTGTTGAGGAAGCGAAGCTTGCGGATGTTCATGTGCTGCTTCCTGGGCTCAGGAAGGGTCCGTGCTGAGGGTCCATGCTGCCCTTCCTGGGCACCGGTGGGTCCATGCTGAGGGTCTGTCCTGGGCATGGGGAAGCATTGTGGGCCAGGGAGATCTCCCAGTGCGAGGGCTATGCCAGTGTTTAGCGAGAGCTGCGGGGAGCGTTCCGTTGCTGCTCAGCCGGGCTCTGGGAGTGTGTGGGACACCAGACTCGTCCAGGCGTGTTGTGCCGACAGCGGAGATGAACGAGGCGAGAAAAACACTCCTCTCTTTCGAAGCAGATGTCGATTGAGGTCAATCATCTCAGCGATGCCGGGGCTGAGGCACAAGTCTCACATGCAGAAATTGCCATGGTGAAATCAGAAAGACCCCATCCCTCCGTACCAAATTCCCTGTCCTGGGGCTATGCTGAGTTGCCACGTCCCACAGGCAACAACACAGAAAACCTTCCTAAGAGCCACGTGGCACTCCATCATGGAATTTGTGTCACCTCGCCAAGATTATAAATCTGCTCTTTACAATCCTCTATTTGGAGGATGGGAACTTCATCTGTGGTATGGGTCAACACACCTGAATCTCTCTCCTCTCCCCAAACACAGACACTTCTTTGGTAAGACTGGTGCCTCCAACTGTGTAGGACACTACTGGGGAGCACATTGCTAACTAGACACCTAAGTTCTCCTGACAGGAGCTCCTGGGGCGCAGGGTGTGCCCCACACCCAGCAGACCCAGTCTTAAACCTTTCTATTGAAGAATAGAATTACTGTTGCCTGATAGATTTGGGACATATATTTCTCCCTCGAACAAGCACATCTCTTCATCCAGGCTCTCACACCTTTTTGCCTTTACCCGGGGAAAGAAACAGCTCACCTGGACAAGGCTCCCTCTGGGCTCCACTCTGTTTCCTAGCAATAGTAGTAAAAGTCTTGTGGGATGCTGTGTGTAAAAACGGAGATGTTTGGTACAATCTGTTGATACTTTATGAGTAGCCAAGGGATTTCACACAGCTGACACCCACCCCGTGCTATTGGCCTCTGCTCTGAAGGGCCACCGGGCTTCTCCACCCATATCATGCTCCCTAAGACAAGCGCTCCCTAAGATTCATACATTACAACCGCTCTCAATAAATAATACTGCTCATATTACAGGTCCTAATTGCTGTTTTTAACAAAACAGAAGCTCTCTACAATCTTCCACTTCTCAGCAAGTCTAAGGCACACCACTGACACTACAGCTCCTGCTCACTCCTACCTAATGCCCACTTTACCTCTAATAACCTACAGCGAAGGAGAGGTGCAGAATACAGCTCTTGTAAGTCCCAGCAGTGTGGTGGAAGCATCCTGTTAAAGCATGTGTGGGCTCTGAAGGGTGACTGGCCTTCTACAAGAGGGATGCAAGGCTGCACTGGTCCCTTACATCTGCTGGTAAAAATGCATCAATGACTTCAAACAACTGCTCCACATTGACAGAATTGGAAAGGGAATCGTTTGTTCCTTCATCAAAAAGATGCTGCAGGAAGGAAGCAGCCATGCAGCTTTCATCCAAGCTCAGGCCGTTCTGGTTGGACTCAGAGAGGACCTGCCTCAGCTCCTGGGGACAGTCAATGTGCTGCCCATGTACCACCACTTCCAGGTTGTGCTTTTGAGGGCTGACTGGAGGCATGACTTCCAGATCCCCAGAAGTGGAGAACTCCCTGTTTAGGTTGGTGTCCGAGTCCCCTTTCAGGGATCCCAGCTGGGTCTGCTCCTCCTGGGTCAGCAAGGCAGAGTTGGAGAGCCGACGCACCTTGCTTGGGCAAGGGCTGCTTGCGCTTGAGCCCTGCTTTGCCATCCACTGGATTCCAGTTCTGGTTGCTGATAACTTCTTCAAACTCTTTCAGCAGCTGTTGTGACTCCATGTTGACAACAAAGACTCTATTGGAGGCACAGCCCAAAGTGGCCGTGGAGGCACCACACTGTGCTTCTTGCTGGGCTTTCTCGGTGGAGCCTGGGTGGATCTGCACTGGGCGCATCCTCTGCTTTTTGAAGGCACTGTTCTTGAGCCGGTCAGCGTATTGCAGGTCGAGCCTCCAAAAGCCACCTCTCCCTGGCTTGCCTTTCTCCCGAGGCACCTTGATGAAGCACTTGTTTGAGGAGAGGTTGTGTCGGATGGAGTTCTAGACAAAAAAAGAGAAAAAAACCAAGGTGTAACACTTGTCTGCTGGCACAGCACCTGTCTGCGTGGGGAGGCTGGTGGAAAAGCACATTTGCAGCAAGGAGGAAGAGGAGAGTCTTTAGACCGATGTGGCCATGGCCCCATTTACAGTGGCAACACGAGGCAGCACCATGGTGGACACCATCATCAGGGCCCTCTTTGCTTCCCCCACTTCATCTGCGCCCACTGTTATTGTTGAGGGGAAAATAGTTTGCTAAAATACCGGCACTGTGTGTCCCTGCAGCCAGGCTGATACAAACCGGATGGGCAAAACTGCAGAGACACAGGGGCTGTCCCATCCCAGCCCTGTGTACCCCCAGAGGTGCCTTCTGGCCCAGAGAAGCTCGGTGCGAAATCACTGCATCCTCATCAGCCACTGCTGCAATGAGGCGGAGGGAAGACGGTGGGAGAAGGAAAAGAAAGAAAAAAAATATTTTCTGCTTATTCACCCATATTTCCTGGCAGGTTAAAGTATTAATCATTCCCTCCTGCAACAACCTCATGTATCTCCAGTATCTGTGCAGAGAGGGACTGAAAACTTTCTTCCTTTCTTTTATAAACACATTGAATTCAAAGTGTGGCGATTATCCAGCCATGAGTTTGCAAGAGAAAGTCAACACACTGGCACACAGCTTCTCCCATAGAGTCCCTCCCACAAGTTTCCCAGCACAGGGGTGGCTGGGGACCCACATGGCCCTGAAGAGGGACCGAGGGACAGGAGACCTCCCTTCTGCCCTGCTTGGAATGCGGCAGCATTCCTGCTCTGAACCTCCCCAATGAGGGATATGTCCAACAAGTAGCATCTCTCTGCAGATCCTCTTCATCCCTCTCCTATACCTGATCCTCAGTACCCACAGTTGCTCAACCTGATGATTTTGTCTGTGCTCAGCCCTGAGGGACTCAGGACCCCATGAAAACTCCAGAAAGGTGAAGTGGGAGACAGAGACACCTTCACCCCAGAGCCAAGAGGAGACACAGGGACCAACAGCCCAGTGGGGACCTTCCCACTCCAAAAATGATCCTGGGCCCCCTCTTACATGACAGAGGCTGTGAAAGGCCCTTCCCAGCCAGACGGGGAGAGGGGACAGGGCAAGAGGTCTCCAAATGTGTTATCTGCCACCCCAGTATCAGCTTGATAGAAGTAGCAGAAGTTGTTGGTAATCCACTTGTAGATGGTGGAGAGGGTGATGTGGGGCTCCTCGCTGGATTCCATCGCCATGCGGATGAGGGTGGCGTAGGAGTAGGGCAGCTTGATGTAGGGGTTGCTCTTGTAGTCGATGCCCTCCATCATCTGAGGGTGCATGGACACAACGTGGTGCTCCGTCATCGAGGTGGAGGAGGAGACGGGCACGCAGGGAGTTTGGGGTGTTCCCATGCACGCTGGGTCAGTGCCCAGGGGTGAGCACGGCACGGCAGAGCCGGGCATGCCCTGACAGGTGTGGGGGTCCGGGCCGCTGGGGCAGCAGGAGGAGTTGCCCATGCTGGCGCTGGTGATGGAGAAGTCCAGCAGCCACGTCAGGTTGGGCAGGCTGTCATCCATGTCGGGCGAGTCCCTCACGATGCCCTCCTGCCCTCTGTCCTTCCCTGCCTGCTCATGGCTCAGCCACCCTTCAGCTTTTCCTGGCAAGTGAATACACATGGTCAGGAAAAACGATCTATTTATTTGGGACTGTTTGACATTAATCGCTGGAACGATGTTGAAATGCTGGATTCAATAAGGTAGAGTTTTATTAAGCTGTTTTCACTATCCTTACAAATAATTCCTATAAATGTTGACTTTTAGCTTATGCACTTGTTTTCTTTAAGGCCAGAAAAGTTCCTTCTCGATTGCCCTTATTTTGCCTTGTGGACGCTGGATAAAGTAACAAGCATGGTTTGTCCAGACCCCATTTTGGACGTTGTGGTCCACGCACTGAGTCTAATCTGGAGAGCGTCTCCTTCTTACCTGCCGCCTGACCAGATCCTAAATGCAAGCGGCTATATTTTTGGTAGGTATTTCATTGCTTTTAATAGTGAGAAGATTGAATTGAGCTCAGATGCCATTTTTGGTTCTCTCAGTGCTTGTCACTCAACAGGCAAACCAAACCTGAACACTCTGAAGCCCCACAAACTCAGCCTTGATGAAGTGGTACTACTGAGACATTTAATATTGTGAATCATACCTGGTGGCACACTGTGTTTTGGGTTTTTGTGCTTTAGTAGTGTAGCCTGTGAAGCAGTGATGGTCATAAAATGCCTTTGAGCTGAAGCTCAAAACGCAGCACCTCGGTAGCAATAGAGATGAGATTCCTATGCACAGCAGGGGTTTTTTTTGAAACAAACTTGTAAGTGATCTGATGAAGACAATGGGTAGTCAGTTCTGTCTTTCCAGTTACTGCTGTTTGAAAAATGTAAACTAATCGTGACATAACTCCGAGAGTCTGGAAAGTTGTCCACCATTCATTGCTTCTGCAGATGGAGTGTGCTTGCTGAGCTCTGGAGTCATCTGTGTGACTTGCACCGGTTTCCAGAAGGAGGTGAGCTTTTACTACCTCTTTCTTGAGAATGCCTAAAGAGATGTCCCTTGGCTCAGTTTCTTCTGTTGCAGTGCTTTTTGTGTCAGAGAACATTTTATGCTCATTTTATGCTCATTTTATGCTCATCCCCACATGTAATTGTGATGGTATCCTGCCAGTTTCATGCAAATAGTAGTTTTAGGCCCACTGTGGAGATGGTAAAACTATCATTGTCTCCAGCTGAAGCTCAGTCAGGGACTGACTGTCCAGGAAGTAATAGAGCAGTGCTGGAGGAGCAAGAACGGAACTCTTGAGGAAGTCGAGGAAAGTTGCTCCATCTTCATTACCCAACTGTTGGACTACCCGCGCAGTCATGAGTTAGGGTTTGGATCCCGGTCATCTGGTTCTGTCAGTCTGGTCTCCTTCCAGAGAGTTCAGGTGAGCATGAACTGTAGTGCGTTGGTAACAAGGAGAGTATCCAGCCAAGGGATGCCTATGAACACATTCTTGGCCACGCTTATGTAAATGTTTTGCCAATGACAAGTCGTGCTGGTTCAGGGACCCAGACGTATGCTGAAGTTCTCTTGGTAAGACTGAGTTTTTAGCAGATTTTCAAATGCACAGTGTAGAATGATGGAAGCAGCTTCTTGCCTGAGTATTTCTTAGAAATAGCAGTAACCTCTGAGTTCACGGAGTTGCTTATGTCCACAGCTTCAAATACTTGGGATTTTAATAAAATGACTAGTAAACAACAAAGACTGGGCTGTAACAAAGACTGTAATTTTTTGTTACAGTCACAGCACGGCCTGCATGTTTTGAACTTTTTTTTTATTGCTTGAGGGGAAAAGCACACCCTGGAAACATTTGTTTATTTGGATGGATTATAAATTCTATTGTCAGCCTCAATTGTCTTCAGTATGTTCACATGAGACAGTTAGAAAAACATTCCATTTGAGAAGTGGGTTTATCTGATAGTGAGTGAACTTCAGCTTAAGCTTCAAGTTTTGAATGTTACACTGAGTGTAAACTTGAAACGGTACTTGAAAAAAGACGGAATTAAGTCTTGTGTCTCACATCTCTGGTATCAAAGGCAGAAACAGGACTGGCTTCTTTCGGAGTTGGAGGCTCGTCTGTACTTCTTGATGCTTAGCTTGTGTGATCTTTTATCCTTTTAGTCAGCACTTTTAGCTTAAAAATGTGATCTTACTTCTTTAACTTGCTTTTACTTTGTTGCCTGTAGACGGGATGATGCATTTACCTATCCCTTTCGACAACTATCCTTTGCTCCACACCTGCTATACTGGTCAGTGACAGAGACTGGAGGATTTGTCAAGGTAAGCCTACAGCTCTGGCACACTTCCACTGCAGATCCTGAAGTGGAAGTGAATGGCTTTTATGTCAAGACTTGTGTTTGCTGTGCTTAATGCATTTGCCGTCGATACTCCTTGACTTGGGTGGTGCATGGCTGGTGTCAAACACTGAGGTTACTTTCCTGTTGAAATGTTTACATGTGCCTCTGCTTAGTGCCATTTCTGGGCATTGTCGTTGTTTCGTAGTGCACTTAATTCATTGGTTAGTCTGCATAACACTTTACCCTGAGAAAGATCCTGAGATTAGGACAGGATCATTCATCTCCAGTTCAGCAAAGCATGGCGTTCACAGAACAACCATGTTGGACATGGAAGAAAGCGTGTTAAAATAAGAGATCCTCTTTCATTGACTAGTGGTAGACGGCAAGAATTGCTTTGGCCTAAATCCCCTCCTCACATGTCATTTCTGTAATTTAGTAAGACAGTCAGAGTTAGACATAGCCGGCACGCCTAGCACTCTCCTGGCTATTGGATAAAAGTTCCTTCCTAATGTAAACCCTCTTTCCTGGAGTAGGTTACTAGCACATAGGTGATATATACCTTGGATTAGATGACAATAGGTTTTCCTTTGGAAATTGTACAGAAAACTCTAGAAGGACCTAAGGAAGCTTAGGCTCTGGCACTGTGAAGAAGATGCAGCCAGATGAGTTTTGGTGGAAGACGCAGGGGATTAGAGATTGACTGGAAAGTTCGTCTTACTCAGTTTACTTCTCTAGTGACTTCAATACAGGCTGGTGTGTTCCTTTCACGTGCATCTCAAGTCATAATCCTGTCTTTGTATGTTTGCTACTTTCTTTGACTCGTGGGAGCTTTCTAGTGTTGTTTGGACTGGAGGAAATCTGTTGCACTGAGAGGCTGGAGTTAGTGTTTTCTTCTGTCCAAATCCTTGCTACCTTTTGTTCCAGAGGAAAATGTAATTCCAGCTGCCTGATGGTCGCTGGCATAGTTTCCTACATAGGAGACCAACTTGCGAAGCTGTGGCAGAAGGAGAAAGGAGAGACTGGGTAATATCCCCCTCCCAGTTTACATGTGAGTGCCATGTTCACTGAAAACACCACCATCCCCCTCCCCACCCAAAAGCCGACAACTTATGAACAGCTGGTGTGCTTACAAAACTTTTAATTTTTCCTTCCAGGCACTGCTGGATCTCTATTTATTGGAAAGCATAGAAGATCCCTACAAACATAAGATTGTATACTTTCTGGATATTTTAAATGCACCTCAGGATATGCACAAAAATGTGCTTTAATGTTGTCACCTATGTGCTTAAGAAGGGATTTTAATTTACTCCTCAAACACAAAGCTAGTGAAAATATTTGATATAGAATTCAGTCATAGACAGAAGCATTCTTTTATTTTTTTGTCCTGTGGATTTTTATGATTTTTTTTTCAGTGTTTTGTTGCCACGTCTTTTCTCCTATGAGAGAATGGGTTTACTAAGAAATGTTAAAGGCAAAAAAGCCCCGTTATTTTTTTTCTCAAAATTCACACACAGTTTTTAATTTTTAAAGCATCCATACATGTAGCAAATGGCTTCTTACCAGAATGATGCACTGCAACCTTCTGCTTCAGACCAGAAGGATTTCTAACAGTGGCTTAGAGTAGACAATTTTTACTGAAATCCTCGCTTTTCCAGCACAGCCAGCAGGGCGTGTTTTTGTTCTGTTGAAAGTGCAGGGCACACAGAATAATAAGAAGAGAGAAGAGGGAAGTCATTGGGCAGACACTTAATTTTTAAGCTGCTGAGATACCCAGAATTGCTCTTCTGGTTTATTACCTGACCCAGGACGGAAGCCTAGAGAGCAAGGGCTGTGAAAACAGTGGTAGCCCAGAGCTGTCTTAGAAGACGTCCCTAAAACCAGGGGGTCAGAAAGTGGCACTACCAGTGGTGGATCTGCATGCTGGTTTAGATCCAGTTTTAATCATTCAGAGCAAAGCTGTATTGCAAGGACCTCATCATTTACAGTGTTTCACATCCTCTGGAAACCAGGAAGAAAACCAAGCATAGAATTTGTTTGCTTTAGTAATTAAGCACTGGATGTTCTGAATGTCTAGCAGGTAGCTCCACTGACTGTAGAGAGAGCCTGAGTTTATAACAGAAGTATTTAAATATATAAAGCTAAAGTTTTTGGATGCCTTACAAAAATTGAAGTGTCTTTCTTTCTGGTTACTTCTTCAGAACAGAGTTTTGTGCTTAGGACCTGGCTGTCTCTAGGTTCAAATACCTTAAAATGGCAAGACTAAGGCGTTACTATTTTCTGATTCCTACCACTTCTGTGTTCTCATTTAATTAATTTTTTTCTAAATGTAATGGGATAATTTGTTGGTCTTGCAGATTTGTTAGCCTTAATTGGGTATTTAATATCAGGCCATTTACTTACTGCTGGATGTCTTCCAGCACTGTCCGAATCAAATAAAAAACATAGTCCAGTCCTTCACCACCACCTTTTCTCTCCCTCAGGGCCTTGTAACACTGATACAAGGATTCTGGCTTCTCGATCACCAGGATTACGAAGTAAGTGTGTTACTGTTCCATTGGATGTACCTTACCATGCAAGGCTGTCCTCTATAAAATCATTTTCAGAAATTGCTGCTTAGCTAATAACAGCTACTGAAGCACAATAGCCTTTTCTCGTAGTCCTGCTGTGACAACTTCAGCAGTTAGTTATGATTTAAGATTCTGTTTTAATTACTTGGACAGGTAATTGATAAAACTTATTATTTGTAATGCATGTATGAAAAGTGCTGTTTGTATACAGAGATTTGAGTAACCTAGGAAAGAGTGAATTACTCCTTTTAAAACACTCCCTTTGTTCTGTATGGCCAACTGAACAGGTTTTCTGCAAATACCTAAGGGATCTTATTTACATGTCCTGTATCAACTATGTCATTAGTAACTCATCTAAGTTGGTTCAACAGACATTCGCCCTTATTTTAAGAAACTCTTGAATATTTGTGTTGCAAGAGTCTATGTATTTATCCTAAGAAGCCCGGTCTTCAACTTTTACAGAAATCACTGGCCCACCTCTGCCATCAAGAAACAATGAAAATAGCACCATGTTTCCAGATGCGAATTATTCAATCACTCATTTGCCAAGGACAACATAGGCAAGCCCTCAAATACCTCCAGCATATGAAGCCATCGGCATCAGCATGTAGCGAATCATAGAATCATAGAATCACTAGGTGGAAAGGACCCACTGGATCATCGAGTCAAACCATTCCTAACAATCCCTAAACCATGCCTCTCAGCACCTCATCCACCCGTTCCTTAAACACCTCCAGGGAAGGTGACTCTACCACCTCCCTGGGCAGCTGTTCCAGTGCCCAATGACTCCTTCTGTGAAAAATTTTTTCCTGATGTCA
Source organism: Cuculus canorus (assembly GCF_017976375.1). NCBI lineage: Eukaryota > Metazoa > Chordata > Aves > Cuculiformes > Cuculidae > Cuculus > Cuculus canorus. The sequence goes on from NW_026527849.1 coordinate 218,777, forward strand.
AGTCTGAACCTCCCCTGGCGGAGCTTGAGACTGTTCCCTCTTGTCCTGTCCTCAGTCACTTGGGAGAAGAGCCCAGCTCCCTCCTCTCCACAACCTCCTTTCAGGCAGTTGTAGAGAGCAATAAGGTCTCCCCTCAGCCTCCTCTTCTCCAGGCTAAACACCCCCAGCTCTCTCAGCCGCTCCTCGTAAGACTTGTTTTCCAGCCCCTCACCAGCTTCGTTGCTCTTCTCTGGACACGCTCCAGAGCCTCAACATCCTTCTTGTGGTGAGGGGCCCAGAACTGAACACAGTACTCGAGGTGCGGTCTCACCAGTGCCGAGTACAGAGGGAGAATCACCTCCCTGGACCTGATGGTCACACCGTTTCTGATACAAGCCAAGATGCCATTGGCCTTCTTGGCCACACTGCCGGCTCTTATTCAGTCAGCTGTCAACAATTACCCCCAGGTCCTTCTCCTCTAGGCAGCTTTCTAGCCAGACTTCTCTTTGTCTGTAGCATCACACAGGTTTATTGTGCCCCAAGTGCAGGACCCAGCATTTGGCCTTGTATAATCTCATGCCATTGGTCTCAGCCCAGCAGTCCAGCCTGTTCCGATCCTTTTGCAGAAGTGCGGCTTTGCCACAGTGTGGTGTTGTCTAATAGGTAAAGAAATATATCCCACTATTATGACATTCAAATATTGCAAAAAGTGGAAAACAAATAATTTAAATCACAATCCCCTAAATTTTCTATAAATTTGTAACACAATAATTTTGGGGCATCTCTTTGGTTACGCTATTACTAAACCTTGAGGTATCAAAAAAATGAATTACAGGCACGTGGTGGAGGTTTGGGCTCTTTTGCAGCAACATAACACAGAGTTAAACAGGGAAGACCTCTTAGAACATGTGTATGAAAGCTGCCAGGAGATGGGACTAGTGGAAGAATTCCTGAAGCTTCCTTTCACCAACACTGAAGTAGTAAGTATGGACAGAAAAAAATCTTCATCTCTTTGAAAAGAGAAGAGGCAGAATCACAATGGGGTTTTGAAATGTCTTATTTCTCATAGGAGTGCATGAAGTTGTTTTTACAGACCAGAGCTTGTATTCCAGCCAATGAAGTTCTTCCAATCTCCAACCAACAGAGTGCCTGCTATTGGCCAGCGGTACAGCAGGCTCAATCAATGAAGGTTAATCTCATGGTGAGTGTAAAAGTTCTGTCAAGTGCTTAAGGTTCTGTTAGGTGTTACTAAAGGTTCAGCTAGTCCTCAGTAAAGATCATGCTTTGGTTTTTATACGGTTCTTGGAAACATTAGGAATAAGTTTCTACACTTCCAGTTACAGCTGGGCCTATAAGCTTAGCAATATCCTCCCCCACACCAAAGCTGCTCTGTGAAGTTATATTTTGTTACAGACCATTGTTGACTCCGCTTGAAGTAATTTGTTTCCATCTGAGGAATAAACATATTTTTTCTATCAGCCAATCTTATCATTCAGTTATTCAGATACATAGGTTAGGCAGGATTTAGATTATCCTATCCATGGAACGAAGAGTATGTTGTATGTCATCGCTAGTACCTTGCACACAACTTTATTTTCTAGCTGAGGGCAGTCAGGATGCCAGTCCACAGGTAAAATTTGCATGGTGGATGGTTTGGATTTTTTTTACTTCCTCAAGGTGTAGTGTGCTCTGCAGCTCCACAACTTTCATTTTATCCCTTTTATCATGGAAATCTGTATCTAACTTCTGAAAACAGTCAGATTATATTTGGTGTTACGTGAACCTTTGCTATGGATCTGTGAAGCATTTGCAGTTTTCCGGAACTATAGTTTTCCAGTCAATCAAGCTTCTAAGGTGGTTTTGGAAGTTTTAGGTCCTGCATTTGAAAACTTTCATCCGGCCGAGTGTGTCTAGGCAGGGTTTTTTTTGCTTGATTTAATAATCACATCATTTTATCAAACGTCATTTGCAGTCCTCTGTATAATCAGACATCTTAGGCATTCCTATTTCAGGAAAAACCAAGGAAAAGCCTGCTATTTTGCAAGGCTTTTGAAACCTGCAGGTGATAACAGGTGTATCAGAATAAGGTCCTGCAGAGCACCAGACTAACAGTTCTGTTATTGTTCCTGTCTTGCACTGATTGTGCTAAAAGCACGAGGTGAAAGTGAGGTGAGCTGATGGACAGATCTGGAGAGTAAGCTTATTCGCGAACTAGAAATAGCACAGATAGTTCTGTGCAATGAACTTCTTGTAATTAGTTTTTGCTTCATGCTTTTCATTCATCAGAATGATGGTGATTCATGGAGAAGAATCACCAAGAGAGGGTGAAGAAGAGAGGGAGGAGCTCCAAGAAATTCTATCTTAGGAAGCTGTGGCAAAGTCCTCCATCACATTTGAAGAAAGCTGGCGGTGAAGTTCAAGTCCTACCAATTGTCCACATCAGTCTTTAAATGAGGTAATGTTTAGGGGGTGGAATGTAATGGAAAACTAACCATCACTTTGATGACACAAGGCTGATATTTTTCTCTCCCCTCTTCCTTTAGAGTCTCAACACCAAAGCTGTCACCAACCTGAGTAAAACTAACCAAAGAACCTGCACGTACCAGAGCAAATGATATAAGTAATATATTGTCCGCATTGGAGACACAAGTATAGGAAGCAAGGTTGGTCTTGAGCTGCATGTTTGGAGAAAGAAAAATCCATTTGGACTGCGTTAGTGTTTTGAGGGAAGGGGCAGCAGAATCGAGCTCTGTTTGGCTTTTTTGCACGTACCATACGTAACATTTAAGAATCAATACATCATATAATCTTATTCATGCAAATAGATGTATTTACATTATGGTAAATATATTTACAGAATTTAAGACAGATGAAACTAAAACCATGATTTCCATCAAGCTGTTGTTGGGCAGATTATTTTGACAGACTTGATTGTGCGACCAAATGGGAACCTTTTACTACTTCCAGCCCAGTTCTGCCTCATTTCTATTTGTTGTACTTAAAAACAGGCAGAACTCTAAAGACCCCAAACCTGATGGTGTTCCTACAGGTGGTATGGTCAAATAAAGTTGAATTCTGATATGCTTGGACTTCAGGGGAATTAAAATCTGTTGTGTTTTCCTTTGAATTCTAGAGCTACAGAACCACCAGCCAAGAGACGTCCTCCCTCGAATGTGGAGTTGTGCAACACATTTCTTATGACACCAACTACAAAATGGTCATGACAATGTCTGACATGGGTTAGAGTTTTAGAATTAATAAAAATGTTGCTTCTCCTACATGTGCTCCTGTGTCTACGCTTTCTGTGCTTTCCAAGTGTTCTGCAACACTGCCAGTCATGGTCATACTGACAAGCCCTGCTCTTTGTGCTCTCTCTTCTCTCCTTTTCTAGTACAGCTCAGCACAGGCAAGCTGGCAAGGCTGAGGCTCTGCCCACCTTGAAGACAACAGCACAGAGGCACCAGATCTTTATAATAACCCGGGGTTGGGGGAGTGGTGCTGGTGGCAGAAAGACAAAAGTACTCCTTCAGCTCTGAGAAACAACAACTCCTCATGTGTTTCACTTAGGGGCATTAAGGCTTTGACAGTGAGAACAGCACAAAGTAATGGCTCCTCTCCCAAAGAGGCAGGAGGACTAACTAGTGGCTTCATCTGCTAAGGCACTTGTTGTCCAAGTCCTGCCTGCTTTTAACACTTGGGGAATGGGCTGAAGCGAGAAGGCTGTGGTTGTGAAGCAGGTGCTCTAGTGCTTAAGTAGGAACTTAGAGGAAAGAGATTAAACAATATTCTAGAACTAGTACCCAAAAAGTCATTCATTTAACACGATTGTGAATTAACTCAATACTCCTCATGAGCATGCTCACTATAGGCAAATGGTATTTTTAAGACATTTTTTCTTCTGTTTCTGCTGCCGATAGTAACACAGTCAAACTATTTCATGATTAGGCTTTTACAGCCAAATGAGTTTATTGGAGTTCATACACTTATGTTTTGACTTCAGACCTCGGGCTTTTGAATAGTGGAGAACTCAACACCACAATTGTTGAGGCGATCAATCAGTTTTGTTTTAGAGAAAGCAGCTCCTGGAGAATACACACCACCCCTGTTAAGAAAAATCAAAGGAGGAAAACATTAGTGGTAGAGTGACAGAGTGACACCTTTTTTTGAAGTCAAAGATGGGTTTCCTTGCCTAAAAAAGAAAAAGCCACTTTGTCCCACGGGAGAGCACAGGAGGAATTTGGCAGGCTTGTCATATTCAGAGGCGCATTTTGGCATCCAGCAGACTCAATAGAAATAATTCCATTAACTGAAAATATAAACAATGGTGCAGTAGATACTGCAAAAGCATTAGGAAAAAATAGGTTTTTCCTAATGCTTTTGCAGTATCAAACTGAAAGGCAAATGATCACTGAGTGGCTTTAAATCAGCTTGTGGTGAGCTACCTTCCTTGCACAGCCCTGTGGGTGAGGTAACACAGAAATCCACAGGGTTAGGAGATCTGTATTTTCAGAGAGAAACACATGCACACAGTAGATTTAGGTGAGATCAAGCTGCTCTGCATGGGCAATTACCTTCTTTTTAGGCAGACAAGCTGGGTCTTCCAGAAGAGATACAGCTGCTTGAACCACTGCAATTGGTGTAGCAACACAGCCAGGCTCTGGCACACACACAAAAAAAGCCAAACCGAAGCAAGCAACCCAAAACACACCAATCAAATGATGTACAGCATGTTGAAATAGAGAATGTAAACTTGTTCTCACCTACAGCTTACTGAGGAACAATCTCTTAGTCAATGAAATAGCCAACAGCCTTCCCCATCTAAGAACTGCTTTTTACCTGTTAATTATCCCAAGGAGATGGTGAAGTCCTTAAGATCTAATCTGGACAAATACTGCTTCAAATGCAGTCCTACAACCCCACAACTATCATGAGCCATCACCTCATGGGGACAGAGAGCAGCAAGAGCTTTCCCCTCCCAGGCTTAGATTCAGACTTTTGCTGTGAGACTGTTGCATTCAGCTACACCTCCAGGCATTTAAAGAAACTGTGTTTCTTTAACTGCTTTCTGAACACACGTTCTCACTGTCTCCAAACTTTACATCAGGTCTCCCGTCCCCTCAAAGGAAGATATGTTATAGCTAGAAACTATACCAGGCCAGATGTGTTTAAGTTCCCTCACAGGGGATGAGAGACCAACACCAGGCTGCAACAACTCAAAACCACCACAATGAAAGCTGTTGGCTCTGTCCGTGTTGCAAGGGCTCCTCAAGGGCAAAAGGAATAGCAGGGGAGCCGTAATCCCAGTTTACAGTAAGAAATGGGGAGCAAAAGCAGTTAGCTGCCAGTAAGATACATACACGATCCTTTGACTTTGGGGCAGATCTTTAGTTTTGCTGTTCTGAGGATCTTGCCCCTCACTCAACTCTTGCCAAAAAAGGTCATTGGAAATGAGATTCCACCCGTCTGTAGTGGAGAGGCGTGGGTGCCAAAACGGTGAATCTCTCCTATCAGGGAAGCACAAGGATTCTATTATACTGAACACTTTTGTATTATACTGAACACTGTGATTCATCTAAACAAGGCATGAATTACCTTTTGCTGTTGCTTCAAAGGTATAATGAAGCAATGGGGGAGGGGGGGTGTGTGCGCAGGAGATGAAAACCCTTTCCACTTCCACCCAAGCTGCTTGTAATGCATATTTCAGGATGCTAACACTCAAGTATTTAAAGAAACTTTTGAGCAGAAGCTGTGGTTCTGAGGAACAAGGGGCCAGTTCCTGTCTACTCTCTTCCCCAACTGAACACAATGTTACTGCAGTGAACTGTTGACATATTCTGTTCCACTTTGAACTATGAGTGCAGCAATGATGTGGTGCTGGCAGTGAAAGAATCATAGAACCGTTAGCCTGGAAAAGACCTCTGAGACCATTGATTCCAACCGTACCTGTCCACGACCGAATCATATCCCTAAGCCCTTCATCTCTCTGCCTTTTAAATACCTCCAGGAATGGGAACTTAACCACCTACCTGGGCAGCCTGTTCCAGTGCTTGAGAACCCCTTCTGTGAAGAAATTTTTCCTAAGGTCCAATGTAAAGCTGTACTATAGATTCTTCCTCTGTGACTTTTCTGATCACAGCAAAACTTGTCGACCAATTTTGCCCTACGAAGTCGCTTGCTCTGAATGCTGCTGTTTGTGAATCACTTCTCTGCTGGAACCATCACTGCAAAGTGCACAACATGTTTAGGAGTCTGCTTAAGTATAGATTGGGCAGCTGCGACAGGACTGTGCTCAGGAAAGCTCGCTGGTGAATTGGAAACATTCACCGATAACAGCTAAGGGGAACGTGCTAGCCCAGAATGCTGCTGCTCGTTAGCTCTTTCTCCCGGGAGAGCTTTCATTGCAAATGGGGAATAGTGAAGAGAAGAACACTGTACTATAGATTCTTCATCTGTGATTCTCCTGTTCACAGTGAAACCTGCCTGCCTAACTAACCATGGGAAGCTGCTTGTTCCTGTGAATCACATCTCTTGCAGAACTGTCACTGTAAAATGCACAACGTGTTTAGGAGACTGCTTAAGTATAGATTGGTCTGCTGAGACTGGAATATGCTCAGGAAAGCCCTGCTGGTGAATTGGGAACATTCACCAATAACAGCTAAGGGGAACGCGCTAGCCCAGAATGGTGCTGCTCCTTAGCTCTTTGTCCCGAGAGTGCTTTCATTGCAAACTGCAGGAATGACACACGAGACGGACTCCAGTAAGGTGGCAAAATGGAGACCTTTATTAACAGGCTACGTGTTATTTTATAGTCTTGCTAGAGCTATTATGCTAAGAACATCAAAACTCTATTGGTATAAAACTATTGTTTACCGTATGTGTTATGATATTATTGGCTAATGCTAATTTTGCACTACGTGACCACATGCCATTTTTCTAAATTCTTGTTTTCTTCTTCTTGCTGGCTTAGATTCAAATTGCCTGTGTTACACCTGCTTATTGTATTGTTTTCCTCCCTAGAAGGTCAGCCCAAGGACATGTTCTTTCCCTTAACTTAGTGATGTGTCAAACAGCTTTGTTCTACTATCGCTGAGCCCTGCATCTCCCCCTTCTTTTCATTCTATTAGCCAAGCCCGCTTAAACGCACTGCTAATCATATTCTGCAAGCATCGCAATATACATGGCACAATTAATAGTGCTAATAATATAATCGCTAAAATCCCACAAAGTCCCTTAATCAGCTGTCTTAACCATGCTGGGAGTCCTAGGCTGCCAAACCATTTTCCCAAGCCAATGTCACTACGTTTCAATTTTGATGTGAGGGATTTTAATGCCTGTAATTGCTTAAATATTGACTCAGAATGATCAGACAAATTCATACAGCACATGCCTTCGATGTCTTCGCATCCATGTCCTTGTGCCAATAGTAAGAAATCTATGGCTGCCCTATTCTGCAAAGTTGCATGGCGAACACAATCTAAGTCCATTAAAAGATTTTGTAGTATCATAGATGTGGCATTATTTTGCTTTGCTAGCCAACACCCTGATTTGTTAAGTTGGCCTAAAGCTCTGCCAGAGGCCACTCCTGGTGCTAGCAAACTTGTGATTACAATTTTGTCCAAATCTCAGAAATTTAGGTCATCCTTGCAGTCTCTGCTGTATACACGTATACTTCGTTTTGAGCGAGGCTGTTTTGCTGTGTTTAAAATCATTGAATTGTTAGGTGATAGCAAGGTCAACCTACCTAGGGTACAAGGTCCCCCACAGGTCTGAGAAGGTACGCCTGGCCATGCTCGATCTCCACAAATGAAAAATACTCCTGGTGGTAGTTTTAACGTTTTTTAATGGGGTCTGGCAAGAAGCCCTTTGGTTGTATAATTGCACCATGCAGTCTCATTCTGAAAGGCAGGGAGTGTGGCATTTACTATAATTGCATTGGAGGAATTTCTTCCTGTGCAATTGAAGATTACACACGCATCAGCTTTGACTGACCCCAAAATATCCAATTCTTGAGGTTCTAAATACACTTTGGGTAAATAATCTGCCCACACGTTCCACGTATCTACACATCCTTTTATCATGTTTTCAGGCTTTAGGAGCCTACAGATGTTGGGGGGACCATCACACTCCCAGTCACAGATAAGTTTTTATCCCACTGTTCGCGGCCACTTTTCCATATCTAGCGGGACTCCTACAAGGCATGTTTGAAAAGGGTTATTGGGTGTCGCCATGGATAGCCATAGTGCACTGCTATTAGTGACATTTGCCAGGGTAACCCATACATTTGGTCTCTGAGAAACTGTAATAAAATCACTAAACACACACATGAAAAGGTTAAAAACGAATAAACAGAAAAACTGTGAAAACTTCATGTTGGAAGGTCTTTGAAGGTTGCTGATGAACTTGATCTTTCTTCAACCATGGTTGAACTGCTTGTGCTGGTACCCAACGCGCACCGTCTCCTGTTAAAACACAAGAATATCCCCTTCTCCATATAATTAAATCATAAGGACCTTCCTAATTTCCTTCCCAAGTTCTTACCATGACTTTAACTTGATTTTTATGTTCAATCATTCTTATTGACATGCTTTGCACATGTTTCACTATTGGAGGGATTAAAGTATCTCCCAGCAATCATAAAAAATTTGTAACATATTGTACTTCAGCTAATCTATTTGCTATCGTACTGTAGCTAACCTATTTGCTGGTGTTTCTCCCTGTTCCCCCTGTTTTAGTTTTCGCAAAAGAGTTTTGATGGTGCAACGCGTTCGTTCTACAATTGCCTGTCCAGTTGGGAATGTGGAATGCCAATAAGGGGTTGCACTCCCATCTGTAAAAACTGTCAGCCCATTTACCACTGTGGTACTACACTTCGATTTTTCCTCTAGACATTCTTGTTGCAAAAAGGTTATCAACCGATGGTCTGGATGATGAATTTTAATTTGTCCACTAAAGTTCACCAAGGGCACTTGTAATTCTAAACTGTTCTGCATACTCCATTGGAAATATTGTTCTGTCATTGGAATGACTATTGTTTCAGGCTCTTTCCCATTCAATTCCTCTATCTGATCTCGACCTTTCATGATTGACTGTGCAAACATTTCCGCTCTTGTTACAATCGTCTTTGATGGCTGATTAGATAAGAATTGCCATTCCATAATTTTTGATTTGTCCAAATTGGTTTCAACCCATTGCATCATTAACCCAACAGGCTGATAAGCGTTATTGATGATCAAAAAATTGACAGGCCACCCATATACTACACGATGCGCTTGTCTGTTGCTTACTGCATATTCTATTTTTTTCAACGTTTGTTCTGCTTCCTTTGTTGGTTTCCTTGGGGCTAATAGATCTGTATCTCCTTTTAACAACTCAAACAAAGGTAACATTTGCTTATCTACCCCTATCAAATTCCTGATCCAATTGATATTACCCAGCAAGATCTGCACATCGTTAAGTGTTTGGATGTTAATTCTAAATGATACTCTTTGTGGTTTGATGGTTTTATCCAAAATTTTTCTCCCCAAATTCATCCATAGTGCAACACTGCACCTTTTCTGGTGTGATTTGCAATTGATGTTTTTGCGACATGTCACATAATTCCTCTTTATACCTTTCCAAATTATCTTTCCCTGCCACTATTATGTTATCCATATAATGATACACTGATAGCTGTGGGTATTTTTTCTGAAAACCTTGTAGGGCTTGGTCAACATAAAGTGAACACATTGTTGGTGCATTTTTCATCCCTTGTGGTAACATCACCCATTGATATCTCTACACCGGTCCCTGTCTGTTTATTGTTGGAACTGAAAAGGTAAATTTTTCACTATCGCTGGGGTGAATAGGTATGATAAAAAAAAACCCAATCCTTTAAGCCAATAACTAAAATGTTCCAGTCTCTATAAATCCTCGAGGACTGACCAGCGGCCACCCTTCAGGGCAGTCTTTTTCTGCCATGACGGGGACATCTGCAACAGTATCCACCAACATAGTTATTTGAATTGTTTTATTTTCTAATATCAATGTCACCTTTAACTGTGGTTTTGATTTTTGAATTTCTAATGCTCATGTTATCTGTTTATCTTGTCCTAAAGATCCAAAGCCTCCACTTGCCCTTTCTTTAGGGTTCTTTTTGGTGGTTTTTTTTCAGTTTGGGGAGCTTTACTTTTAAAAGGTACTTATTGTGCTATTAGACCGAATGCCTGACACAGAGTAACGAAACCAAACAAACATATTGGGTGACCATCGAGTCGTCTGTGGGCTTTTCTCTGAGTAATGGCTTTTTCAATTTTGCCCAAAGTTTTTTGTGCTTCACTGTCACTCATAAGAGTAGGAGTTGCTGTTAAAGCCCTGTCCCCCTTAAGAAGATCAAAGAATGGACTTAGTTCTGCATTAGTAATACTCAAATAAGGTTTAACTCGATTGATTGTTTCTAGGAGCTTTTTGTAAATCGTTTTGAGTACTGTTTGTAATTTGACTTGCTGAGGTTCAATTGTGGCATTCATAATTTTCCACTCAAGATATTTCCAGGTTTGAACTTTTCCAGGTGCGACTTGAAGGCCTATTTTCTCTAATACAATCTTTGAAATGGTATTAATTGAGCAACACAACTGCTTTGGGTGATATACACAGGTGGGAAAGGAATATAAACCATAGCTTGTATTTGTCCAGTAAAATCAAAATTAATAACACCAGGTTACACAAAAAGACTTTGCAAAGTAACACTCGAATGACCCACTGACCAAGCACTTAAACCATTACTGATAGGACCAAAAGCTTGGAGCGATACCTTGTGAATGCATTAATCCCTTATTGTGATTGAGGATGTTGTGGAGAAGATCCAAGAGGGAGCATTTGCTGTCATGCGTCTCCGCCGCTCGTTGGGTTGCTGGTTTCCTTGGTTCTTTAATGTTAACGGTTTACCCGCAATATCATATTTGAAATGGCACTGATTTGTAATGTGACAACCTTTTTAACATTTATGGTAATGATCCATTGTTGAGTTCTTGGTCCCTTTTGTCTGTTTTCACCTGTATGGTAATTCTCAAGGCTGCAAATGCATTAACTGTTCTGTTCCTTTGCAGTTTTTTAATCTCAGAGATGCTCCTTTCGGACTCTTAAATTATGCTCTCATTAGTGTCTGGCTAAAATCCCTTTTACGGCTGTCTGCACTGGGACCCAGCAGCTGCTGAGCTAAGAAGGGACACTGGAATGCAGAGTGTTCTTCATCAATTGTTACTCCCCTACAGAGATAAGGACTCCCAAGCTGAAAGAAAAAACAACTTCACATTCAAAAAAAAAAAAACAGGAGGGGGGAGTGGGCTGAGTGGAACTCACACACAGCCACAGGGCTGAGGTTTTTTGCATTTTCTTTTTCTATTTTCTATGTTCTGTTTTCTATTTTTCTATTTTTTTCTTTTTCCATTTTCTTTGCTGTTTTTCTTTCTGTATTTCCTATTTTCTTTCATTTTTTCTATTTTTTTTCCATTTTCTTTTCTCTCTCTCTCCTTTCTTTTTTTTCTAGGTATTTTAAAATTTGTCCTCTGCAGCCTTTCACTTCAAAGGTCCCACAGGTAAATCTCCCTGTTTGCCGGCTTAGTGGACGTTCAAGATTGAAAGGTCTCAGAGTTGCATTTTTAAGATTAATCAAAACAAACAGAGGCTCACACTCCTATAACCAGTTTGCAAATCTTACAAATGTTTAAATGTGGCAATGTGGAGTGTGGCAATTGCTTGTTATGGTGAGCAGGTATGTTTTGTGCATGGTGATATAGAGATGGTTGGGGATGTTGCAGTTGAAGGGTGGGGTGAGTTGGTCCTGATGGCTAATGTTGAGGAGGACTAGATTGTAATAAGTTAGGTATAAATTTGATGTCTTTTGGGAGGTTTTGTAGTTGAAAGTATAATTATAGGAAATAATAATAAAAAAATTGCAGATTTGGCGTTTTAGGGCTTGCTCTCTTTCTGGCTAGAGAGACTAGTTCCAGCTAAGATGTTGCCTCAATGAGGGAGGCTTGATCATGCACACTGCTGGGGTGAGAATTGTGGAATAGGCTGTAGTTACTGTGTGGAGAATGCTGGAACAGGAAAAGTAGCTGAACCTAGGGTATTTGGGGGGGTGTTTTTCACTGCTTGGCAGTTCTGCCTCAGGATGGCCAGAGGACTCGACATGGAGTTGTGCCTCAGGACCGCCAGAGGAGTTGCTAAAAGCAAACATTGTTCAGAGCTACAGTTAAGAGTACTGGCACAAATTTAAATCACTGTACTTTCATGTGTTTTTCCCAGGTACTTCTCTGGTGAAAAAGCTAGTCATGTTGAAGTTGAAATTTCATGTATAGTTTTTAGTGTAACTCTTGTGCTGTAGTGTTTTGAGTGTAACTTGTATTGACTGTGGCTCTATTGGGTGTAACTTGTACTGTGTGTGATGTTATTGCATTCCATAGTTTTGAGTGGAACTTGTATTGAGTGTAAAATTTTGAACCTAGCTATTGTAGTGAGTCTAACTGTGTTGAGTCTACCTCCACTGCGTTGCATTGAATAACTGTACTGCAGTGCTTAGTGTTTTGTTGTGTCTTACTCAGTTGTGTTGTACCTAACTCTGCAATCTGGTGTGTAGTGTTTTGTAGTGTCTAATTCTGTCGTGTTTTTCTTGCATCTAACTGTTTGAATCTGTTGTATAGTCTTTTGCATCTAACTCTATAATGTTGAGTTGTATCTAACTCTGTAATGTTGCGTTGTGTCGCATCTAACTCTAATGTTGCGTTGTGTCTAACTCTGTAATGTTGTCACATCTAACTCTGTCATGTTGTGTCTGTCATGTTGCATTGCGTCAACTGTAATGTTGTGTCTAACTGTAATGTTGTGCTGCGTCTGACTCATGTTGTGTCTAACTCTGTAATGTTGTGTTGTGTCTAACTGTAATGTTGCATCACATCTCACTCTGTGATGTTGCATCTGACTCTGTAATGTTGCGTCTGACTGTAATATTGCGCTGCGTCTGACTCTAATGTTGCGTCGTGTCTAACTCTGTAATGTTGTGTCATGTCTATCTCTGTAGTGTTCCATCTAACTATTTGAATCTGTTGTATAGTCTTTTGCATCTAACTCTGTAATGCTGCGTTGCATCTAACCCTGTCGTATTCTGTTACTGTATAGTGGGGGGTTTTTGTGTCTAAATTTGTTGTGTTGTATCCAACTTTCTTGTGTTGTATCCAAGTCTTGGAAGCAAAAACTAGAGCACCACATTTACTAATAAAGAAAAGAAAAAACAACCCGCCCTGCATGTTAGAATGCTTCAATAAATGCTTTTTCACTCCCAAGGACAAAGCCATTTTCTACTGCTGCATAAGGTATTTTTCAGGAACGTTTGCCACTCATGCATAGATGTAATTCTTTATTTGTGAAAAACTATAGCCAACTATAAACCTTTTCTACTGCCAGGGTTGCTATTTTGTCACACTGGACTGTTTATTCTAGGGGAAAAAAATCATTTCCCCTAAATAAGGAATTTAGAAATAGGAACACACATTTCTTATATTTGACTATTGTAAAAAGTCAAGACCTGAAAGGATAGATTATGCGAGCTCTGTGTAAAGTAAAATTCAACATATTTTCAACTGCTTCTCATAGAAAAAATTACTGAAGGGTCATAAGGTCTGTCATCTTTGTGATCTTCAAGTTCTTTTCCTAAACAAGCGGTGAAAGAGTTTCCTCCACTTTCTGTTTTGAAATGTTCCTTCTAATGATAAATGAATATGACAGTGGCACATAGGCATGTCTGGTTACATAATTTGTCTTCAGTGCCAGTAGATATAACTTCCTTTTCTATCTTCTCCACCTTTCTTTCTGTTGTATAAAAAGTGCTGAGGATTTTTGAAATGCTTTTCTCTGCAATATCTTGAATATATAAGTAAAATGGAATACAGTGAATAGTTAAGGTATAATACACCATTTTTAATTTATTTTTTCCAACATCTTTAATATTTGGTTCTGAACATACCAGGCTCAAGCTGGAAGAATGAAACTGAACTGGGTACAACACAGAAAATCTGCAGTGATAGACACACACGTTCCACAGAATTACAAATAATCAGTGTCACAGAGGATAAGCATTAAAAATCTTGAAACACGTACCTACTACTCATGTCTGATAAGAAATTTTAACTAGGTAACTGTCACTGAGAAAACATGTGTCTTAAGCCGAGTCCAAGAACTTTAAATCACCACGCCTTGCTACCAGCTGTTAAAAGTAAAAGCATGCAACCCTGACGAGGGTTTTCCAGCTTCCTGGCAAATACGCAAAATTTGGGAAGTCACACTTGATTTGATTTAATTTTGTTATATAGTTTGAAGGGCTTCAATTGCTTAAGAATTATATATTTACTATTATACTTGTCATTTTGTTTCATTTTATTTGATACTTAGTTATGGTTTTTTGAAAACAGTTCAACAAAGAGATGTGTTGTAGAGAAAGATTTCACACCGTGTCTATAGGAAAGTAGAGGATTTAATGAAATCTTTGAAAATATCTTCTGATATAGCAGTATTACCTGTTTTGCTGCTCTTAGTTTCATCCTCACATAATTTAGGTCCTAGCTTTGCCTTCATATCTTGTGCTTTTTAAGGTAAGCCTTTCCTCCTTGATTTCTTGTCACGGGAGAATTTAGCTGATGTGACCAGAAGGATCCAACCATACCAATCAGTGACACACAGCTTAAAACTTAATAAGCAGGACAGGTATGATGGGCGGAAAACCATTTCTGTTCTAAGAATCTTTTTCTTTAACACAAACAACGCCCTCTTCTCAAGCGAGCTCCCTGGCCCTGGCCCAGTGCAGAGCAGCAGCACCCAGGACACCCCCAGGGGAGGGGACACTTGCTCTGACCCTTCACGAGGGCGGTGGCCTGGCTCTCTTATCCATTGATGCCACCTCTTCTACACCACTGTGCATTTCTGGATGGGCCACCTCACCCCCAAGGGGTTATTATCCCCACTGTGCATTATTTTCTGTATAGTTTGTCATCACAAACGGCTGATGGTGCAGTTACTCATGAGCTTGGGACAATCTCTTCGGCTTCTGCTATGTCTGAGGACAATTAATGGCTGTAATGGGGCTTTTCACCAGCCTCTCATCTCCTGCTTTATCTGTATGACACAACAGGTGAAGTCAGTGTCGGACACATAGCAAAGTTCCTCAATCACTTATTTGTTTTCCAGATCTGAGCAGGTCAATCGGTTCGAGGAGGTAAATGTGGTATAGCTCTCATCAGTCTGAGCAGTGCTTTCAGGTGGGCTTCACCTGTGGTATTTCTACACGCACGTGACTGAGGATCATAGACCCTAACGGAGAAATAATAGCAAGCTTACAGCCGGTCTGCTACATATTAGGGATGAGAGATGAGGTGAAAAGTGGGTCCTAATATAGGACCATTAATTAAAAACCATGTTTACATACACCTCCCCTCTACCTCCAGAAGCTCCAGAAGGGCAGTTTTGCACTGTTAGCCATAGTGAGCATAGAGCTTGTGGGTGTGGACACTGTAACAATTGTCCAACTTCAAACTGTCAGCCGTGGTCAGTTTGAGATAGTCACTACTGATGTTATGAGTTAATAGTCATGGATGGCTGCTGACAAACAATGTCCATTAAAATACAGTTATTATTCAGAATACTGCACAGTATTTATTTTCCAGTATAGTTGATTCACTATCAGTGGCAGTTGTTACAGACTTCTAAGTACAAAATAAATAAAAAATAAATAAATAAAAAATCTAGCTATTTGGAGGTGCTTTCTGATACGGCATAGGGCTGCACCCTTCTGGGGATCCCATCTGAACAAAGGTTGAAACCCCTGAAAATTCATTGCAAGATTAAATTAGTTCTGAGACACTTCCCCTTTCTTTTTAAGCTTTGAGGTTTTGATCCTGAAAACTGGTAAGCGCATGAAAGATTTTTCCATGTGCAAGAAAAAAAATTACCACTATTTATTAATTCATTTGCATAGTAATTTATAGTTTCAGAGATTATCTTTTCAGAAATTAAGGCTAAAATAGCAGGAATCATTATAGCGTTCACTGTATTGTTATTCAAATCAAAAGACCCTTAAAAAAGAGGAAGTCCTAAGCTCACAAGCCAACTCCAGTAACACAAAAGTATTGAGTATACTCCAGTATACTCAAAAAACTTCAGCGTATTGACATCTAAATAGGAATTAAGATATTTTATGCTTGAGAACCCAAGTACAGGTAAACAGAAACCAGAGCTCTTGGATGTTGTTCACTCTTCTCTGACAAACTGGGTTGATAGCCTTTCATCAATTAACCTTTCCATGTCTCCATTTGCACTTGTTTGGAAGAGGGAGATAACACGCATCACCCTTGAAACACAGTGCAAGTACTGATGCTAAAGTCCTTGGACTACCTGAAATGAAAAGTATTGTTTAAATGAAAATATGATTTTCCACTCTCCCTTACCTTGGTGTCACAGTACTGTAACCCCTTTAGCTTCCTAGAAAGAAAATTAAATAATCGTGGATTGTCTTGGTTTTAGATTTTCCTTTTTTTAAATGGCTTCTGTGATTTCATTGGACATACAAGGATTTATTCTTGTTCCCTAAATTTCTTAGTTAAATTGCTGCTGAGCTCTCATATGCCTAATTGTGAACAAAATAAACAAATATTCTTCCAATGGATCTTTAGTTGGAGGTTTCCTATGCGTGTGTATATGCACACACCCAGAACACAATGAAGAGAGGCTGTTTCTCTGGGTCTCTGTGTGTGCACGTCTCTGTGTATGTTATATTTGTGGCCTGTTTGGATATTTTCTCTCACCACCACAGAAAGTAAAGTAATTTTTACAAGTCAAGATACAGAATTAGAAACTGCGTGCACAGTCTTAGATTACCCCAGAAAGTCTGTTTGTTATCTACTGTTAGATCACATGGGTGCGTTACGTAAATTTATAGCCATTTCAAGGGAAATAAGTACACGGTGTGACCTTGAAAATACATTTTTGAAAAAAGACCAACTTCTGAGTGGTGTCTACACTTAGCAAAGCAAATAAATGGGGACATAGGTGTATAATGTGACATGTAACATTGTTTATGTAACATGTGCTATTTTCGAGGCGCACTCAGTGAAAATCAAGACAGTGAATAATTTCCCATCAAATTTATGGACCTGCATGACACCTCCGTGAATTCTGCTCACCTGGAGCCCTGCATCCAGTTCTGGAGCCCTCAGCACAGGAAGGACACAGATCTGTTGGGGCGAGTCCAGAGGAGGCCACAGAGATGTTCGGAGGGCTGTACAAAGACAGGCTGAGAGAGTTAAGGTTGTTCAGCCTGGAGAGGAGAAGGCAGCGGGGAGATCTAAGAGCAGCTTCCAGCACTGAAAGGGGCTCCAGGAAAGCTGGAGAGGGGCTCTTGATCAGGGAGGGCAGGAATAGGATGAGAGGGAATGGTTTTGAGCTGAAAGAGGGGAGATTGAGATGAGACCATAGGGAGAAATGTTTCCATGTGAGGGTGGGGAGGCCTTGGCCCAGGTTGCCCAGAGCACTGGCTGCTGCCCCATCCCTGGAGGGGTTCAAGGCCAGGATGCCTGGAGCCCTCTGATCTGGTGGGAGGTGTCCGGGCTCATGGAAAGGGGTGGAGCTGGATGGTCTTTGAGGTTTCTTCCAACCCAACCAAAGCCAATCCAGGATTCCATGATTCCATGAATTCTGGGCATATTTCTCTCTCTGTCGGGTATAAATTTGTAGGGTCCATGTCGGGGCCTTTACATTCATGTTTGGGAAGTCCTTCACCCCCAAGTGTCCAGAATTTGCACAAACTCTGAACAGGTGATGTCTTCTCCCTGACAGTACCGAGAGGCATGACCACATGAAGGTTCTCCAAAGTGGAATACATCTGTGTCCATGACATACTGCTTGAAGACAATGTCATCATCCACCTTGCTCTTTTGAGGGAACACTACCCTGGGCAGAGAAAGTAGGAAATGAGGAGCTGTGAGATGCTCCAAGTAGAAAATCTGGTCAGAAAGCCATATTCCTTCTTGGTGGTGGAGAGAGCAGTATTGGTTCCCAGCTCCTAGCAAATGGAAGAAGAAACTAGAGTGGATTTGTTTCTATTCACTGCTGTAAAAACTCAACTCATATCTATGAAACCCAAGGCCACGTGGTAATAAGACTTTGGTAAGTCATGCGGACTCTAGGTCCAAGGTTTTACCACCTACCTACAGGACCTCAATACTCTACCACCCAAGAGTATTGAAGGAGCTGGCGGATGTCCTTTCCAAACCCCTATCCATCATCTTCCAGAGGTCCTGGCTGACTGGGGAAGTTCCACTAGACTGGAGGCTGGCTGATGTTGTGCCCATATACAAGAAGGGTTGCAGAGAGGATCCGGGGAACTACAGGCCTGTCAGTCTGACCTCAGTGCCAGGGAAAGTCATGGAACAGGTAATCTTGAGTGCTATCATGAAGCACATGCAAGAGAACCGGGTGATCAGGCCCAGTCAACACGGGTTTATAAAGGGCAGATCTTGCCAAACTAACCTGATCACCTTCTATGACAAAATCACTCGACTACTGGATGGGGGAAAGGCTGTGGATGGAGTCTTCTTGGACTTCAGTAAAGCCTTTGACACAGTTTCTCACAGCATTCTGCTTCAGAAACTGTCAGCCTCTGGCCTGGACAGGCGCACACTCTCCTGGGTTGAAAACTGGTTGGATGGCCGACCCAGAGAGTGGTGGTCAATGGAGTTAACTCCAGCTGGAGGCCAGTCACAAGTGGGGTTCCTCAGGGCTCGGTACTGGGTCCAGCTCTGTTCAATGTCTTTATCAATGACCTGGATGAAGGCATCGATTGCACCCTCAGCAAGTTTGCAGATGACACTAAGCTGGGAGGAAGTGTCGATCTGCTGGAGGGTAGGGAGGCTCTGCAAAGGGATCTGGACAGGCTGGACCGCTGGGCCGAGACCAATGGGATGAGGTTTAACAAGGCCAAATGCCGGGTCCTGCACTTGGGGCACAACAACCCTATGCAGTGCTACAGACTGGGGGAAGAATGGCTGGAGAGCTGCACGGAAGAGAAGGACCTGGGGGTGCTGGTTGACAGCCGACTGAACATGAGCCAGCAGTGTGCCCAGGTGGCCAAGAAGGCCAACGGCATTTTGGCTTGGATCAGAAATGGGGTCACCAGCAGGTTCAGGGAGGTGATTCTCCCTATGTACTCAGCACTGGTGAGACCGCACCTTGAGTACTGTGTTCAGTTCTGGACCCCTCACCACAAGAAGGATGTTGAGGCTCTGGAGCGTGTCCAGAGAAGAGCAACAAAGCTGGTGAGGGGGCTGGAGAACAAGTCTTACGAGGAGCGGCTGAGAGAGCTGGGGGTGTTTAGCCTGGAGAAGAGGAGGCTGAGGGGAGACCTTATTACTATCTACAACTACCTGAAAGGAGGTTGTGGAGAGGAGGGAGCTGGGCTCTTCTCCCAAGTGACAGGGGACAGGACAAGAGGGAATGGCCTGAAGCTCCGTCAGGGGAGGGTCAGGTTGGATATCAGAAAAAAATTCTTCACAGTAAGAGTCATTGGGCACTGGAACAGCTGCCCAGGGAGGGGGTCGAGTCGCCTTCCCTGGAGGTGTTTAAGGAACGGGTGGATGAAGTGCTGAGGGACATGGTTTAGGGAGTGTTAGGAATGGTTGGACTCGATGATCCAGTGGGTCCTTTCCAACCTTGTGATTCTGTGATTCTGTGATTCTGTGACCTTAAAAGAAAATCACTTCAAAATGTATACTGGTCACAGTTCCTCTGCTACAAAAAGCTATCCTAGATAAGTCCCTCAGACCTCCGCTGGTCTCAATGAAACTGCTAAGAGTGGTGTACAGGCTAAGCCTGTAATTGGTTCAGGACATTGTAATAGGATTTGCCCGCACAGGAAATCTCATCCACTCACAAGGAGCGTGTCAAAGTTATCACGATCACCTCCTTTCTGAAGTCCCCAGCTCTGCAGACACAAGCTGGTCTCAGGACCGGGGGGAGTGCTGGGTGTTACGTTCGGGCCACATAGAGACAGGGTACAGCAGTCCCTACTCACTCAAGAAGCCTCCGGTAAGCATGCTGGCCAAAGGCACTGTCCTCTGGGGCATTGGAGGCCAGAGCTTTCTGCTGCTCCAGGGCATGTTCCTCTAGTAGCAAGTCCTCCATCTGCATCTGTAGCCAAGGCTCCAACTGAGGAAAGGAAAGACAGTGCCTGGTTAACAAGGGTCCTTCCCAAGGCACAGGACGGTCTCTTCAAGAGGATCCCACCCTGCTCCTGTAGAGAGGGGTGATAGGCTCCTCCTGTTTCACTAGTTAGTGCCTGTGACACCTTCTACTCTCTCTGCCTTCCCTCAAGGGAAAAGAACTCCAGCCTCTTCCCCTGCCCAGTGACTCTTACGGAACCTTATCTGGCAAACAGACAAACAGACAGACAAGCCAGAAACCTTCCACAGCTCCAAGTTATTGCAGCTTGGACAGAACCCCTCTGGAAAATGGAACCATGATAAAGCTCTTCCAGATGAACATTAACAGCATAATCGCAGGGTGCAGAGAGGCTGCTGTGATTAAGCTCTGTATACCTGGCAGGGCTTGGGCTGTGAGGACCCAGCGAGGACCTGCATCTCCATCACAGACTACCATACACTCAATCACTTGAGCAGAGCCTTTAGGATCTCTCCCGGGGGCAGTGGGGAAACTGGAGTGGCTATAGGAGGACAACTGCCAGAGGTGGGCAGCTCCTAGGGCAGTGCTGAGCCGATGCTGGATTATGGCCAGGTGTGGGCAGGGAGGTCCCAAGGGCCAGCGGGACACTGGGAAGCCTGCTCTGGGCTGCAAGGGGACCAAATGACACAGAGGGAGGGTGGCATGTGCCAAACAGGGCAGCAGCTGTTCTCACCATGATGTCTGAGCTGTCTGTTAGTGGCTCCGCAGCCACAGCCTCCCCCAGAACAACTGCTTGGTCTCTCTGGTTGTCTTGTTCCATCTTCTCTTTTGCCTCCTTGAGGACCTTCTCATATTTTTCATTTCCTGAAGGAAGAAAACGTCCTCAAATAGAAGCATGTGCACAGCGCCATTCCCGTTTGAGCTGGAAGCCCCATTCTCCCAACATCGGCTTCTCCCAGGAACACAGTACTTGAACGATGTATCCCAAGCAGACCCTGCTGCTCCCCTCTGAATCCTGATGTCCACTCCCTTTCAATCTTCCTCCCCACAAAGAAGCATCTCATCCCCTGCAATGCCATGCAAATCCAACCCTACAAAAATCCCTGCCAGCCTCTGTTACAGCTTTCCCGAGCATTTCTATCTAGCCATTGCCTTTCCGGGACTCCAACGGATATGCTGGCAAGCTCTGAAGGATGTTTCCTGGGGCAAAGCCCACAGGCTCATCTGCCAGAGACTCAGGAAGCAAGCAGAGGCCTGAGTGTTGGTCTGGCAGCCCTGAAACCTGCAGGCTTAGTGGAGTGGGTATGAGCTGCCCTGGGGATGGAAGATGTGGAGCAGGTGGGGTGGGGAACATAGGACCCTCTGGGGGAGTAGACAGGGAGTGCTCACCTTTGATATTCCTGGGGAGGTCCAAGGAGAACCTGGGAAAGTTCCCCTCTCCTTTCAGGGAGATCTCTACTGGTTCCAGGTGACCCACTTGGACCTGGAAAGTCCTGAAGAAGACTCCTGGC
Source organism: Cuculus canorus (assembly GCF_017976375.1). NCBI lineage: Eukaryota > Metazoa > Chordata > Aves > Cuculiformes > Cuculidae > Cuculus > Cuculus canorus. The sequence goes on from NW_026527849.1 coordinate 240,466, forward strand.
ACTCCTGGCAGGTAGTAGACCTTCAGCACTTGCTCCTTGCCAGGTTCAAGGTAACCCTGCAGATGTGGAAGAAGAGGGAAGGAATGCACCAAAGAGGGATTGGTGGAGGGATGGTTCTGGTGACAGACACTCTGAGAAGAGAAGGCAACTCTGAGAAAGTATCAGACAACACCACCTTCTAGCTTTCCTGCATCAAAAGCCAAGGTCTCCTACACCAGAATGCAGCATGTCCTTCAGAGGACTTGCAGGGATGCATTCCCCCAGCACAAACCTACAGACCGCCCTCTGCGCAGCACCAACGCAGCTCTGAAAGGAGGTTGTAGAGAGGAGGGTGCTGGCCTCTTCTCCCAGGGGACAGGACAAGGGGGAATGGCCTCAAGCTCCGCCAGGGGAGGTTCAGGCTGAATATCAGGAAGAAATTTTTCACAGAAAGGGTTATTGGGCTCTGGCAGAGGCTGCCCAGGGAGGTGGCAGAGTCCCCATCCCTGGAGGTATTTAAAAGATGGGTAGACGAGGTGCTCAGGGACATGGTTTAGTGGGAGATAGGAATGGTTGGACTTGACAATCCAAGAGTTCTTTTCCAACCTGGTGATTCTATGATTCTACGGTTCAGGCCACTTAAGAAGTCTGTTAGGACTTGTGCTAGCTTGGTCCCCTCTGCCCCCAGCAGCGATTGCTTACAGCCTTCCCTCTCCCACTACTTCTCAGGGGTTTTTTTTTCATTTTCGTTTTCTGTTTATTTTCTCCTGTTTTTTTCCTATGGCCCCTCCTGGGCAGCTGGACATGGGGCTGTGGTTAACCACTTGTGCATCCACTCACCGTGCTGGGGACGACCAGGGGCTCACGGGGCTGTGGGCAGTCTGCAGTGGCCATGCTGGGGTTTAACACTGTGTAGGTGAATCCCATCTTCCCATTGTTCCGCAGGGTGACCTCTGCTTCTGCAACCTTGTTAAACAGCTGAAGAGAGCACAGAGGAGTGGGGAGTTACAGACACAGGGCTGATGCTGGGAAACTCCTTCTGCTTTCACTGGGATGAGAGCAAATGAACACAACACGGAAGAGAAGCAGGGGCAGAGGAGATGGGGGTGCTCAGATCACCCAGCTTAACCTGGGGAACCCACAGCTGTAGGTGCCTCATTGCCCTACACAGGAACAGGTCTTTATGGCAGCACGCAGAGGGGCAAAACCAACCCCATGAAGATCAGGGATAAAGAAACCCAAGAGGATACAAGTTCTCTGCACTTTAAAGTGTGCTCTAGCAGCTGAAACAAAGAAGATGGCATTAAGGCATTACAGAAAAGGCACCCACATGCAAAGCATGTGGAGAAAAACCATCTCTTCGGGCCTCAGGCTTTAGGAGCAGATCAGTGTCTTGGGAACACATTCCTCTGGAGATGGGCACTGGGATCCTGCCTACCCAAAGAGTCAGTGTCAGTTACTTTGAAGAGGGGGGTGGGGATGGCCACTAAAAAACAGCTTGGATACAGGACGTATCCCTCAAACGTTGTACTTCCAAGCCATATAGCCAACAAAGTAGCTGGGAGGGGAGAGAGCCCTAGACCCGCTGGTGATGGTTTCAAGGACCTCTGCCAAGAGAAGTATGTGGTACCTGCAGCCCATAGTCAATCTCTGTGATGTCCAGGAGGTAGTTGATAAGTGAAGCCTCCCCGCTCAGTGCAACCTCGTAGGTTGGGCCTCCCTCCACCCTGCACAGTGCCATGATGTGGGCGACAATGTTTGCACGGCCAAAGAAGGTGAACGCGACCCGCTGGCTCTGACTCGGCTGCAGCACACCGTATAGCGGCAGGATGTGAAAAACCTGAAGGCAGGAGAGGAGAGATCAAGATGTCAAGCATCAAAATTGACTCAGAAGGGCAGCCATGGCCTGGAGCAAAGGACAGATGTTGCTGGAGAGGCCTCTTCCTTAAACACAGGCAAAATCATCCTCATGTCATCTCCCATCCATTACACCTTCCTGGGGAGGAACTACATGAAAAATGTTCTCCCATATTCACCAATTCATGCATTAATTAACACACTACATTAAAGTCATTTCGGAGGTTTCCTGGCAGCAATAAATTCTCTCTGCTGCAGAACTTTCCCTTAAAAACACCCTTGACTGCTTCTAGAGAAACACGAGACCTGGAGGTGAAAGCCATTGGAGCTGAGTTGTGGACTCCAGCCCAGCTCATCTGACTCCTGACGCTTTTCACTCTCTCTGACTTGCAGGCTGTTCCCTCTCAAGATGCTACAGCAAAATCTACTGCAGAAATTTCCTATCAACCACCCGATTAGAGATGAGATGAATAATGTCCTCCATATCTGCTATGCAGTCAATGTCCTCGGTCAGCCCCGGGACACGACCCACACGACCCCTCCAACGACCAGTTGCTTCAGCAGTGCTGTGTGACATGCTTGGGGGGGCACGAAGCCGCTCTGGGAGCAGCACTGAGGGCCACCAGTGGGACTGAGGGCTATACAGCTGGTGGTCATACTGGAAATGCAGAAGTGAGCCTGATTTCCACTCATCTCCTCTATTCCCATGCTGAAGGGCTCTGACTCCACGAACTACCTCTATTCCTTGATCCTCACCAGGCTCTGAGTCTCTGCAGTACCTTCTGCCTTCACAGCAGTGGGTGGTGGTGACTGGAAAACAGGGATTGTGGACTGCAGCAAGCACCTGGCTGGGCGAGACTGCTCTGCCGCAGGTTCCAACACCTCGTGGAGCCAGGAGCCCACCCACAGATGAGACATGGGTGCCATCTGCACATCCTATGCACAAGCTTCCCAAGCAATCTCGGTGCACAGAGCAGAGGCCTCAAGGACATTTTACACCCTCATGCCCGCCTGGCTTTATTCACTCCTGCCAAAGGAACAAGCTAGGGGAACACTCCTGCCAAAGGAACAAGCCCTGTTTTTTGTGTCCCGACCAAAACAGGGACACAATTGCAGGGAAAACTTATTAGAACCAGGAAAATAAGGACTTTTAAAGCGCTTGAGACAACCATCCCATTTCAGATGGTGCTTAGGTTTCATCTCATGCACTCATGCAGGAGATCTGAGGATCTCTGCTTGGGCATTCTTCTTGAAAGGAAGCTTCCTGATGTCATAAACGGACAATGCGAAATCTTTTATCCAACCAAACAAAAGTTTATTACGAAAAAGTTATTATGAGGTATTCAATTTTGCAAAGCTAGGAAGCAGCGCTTGGCGCGTGGCTGAGGCTGAGTCACGTCAGCCAGAGGCACACCTGGTCCAGGTTCCCCTCCCCTTTCATACATTTCCCAAAAACTGCTACATTTTGGTGCGGAAGCGGTGCCCACTGGGGAGCACTGCCCCTCTGCTGAACCCCGCACCACAGACAAGCTGGCGTCACCAAAGAAAGACATTTTGGATCTCCCCACCCCCAATCCAAAAATGCCAATGGCCTGTTTATTCCCTTAATATTTGATCTAATTTTTGGCTTGAGGTTGGAACTTTTAATCCACTTTTCTTTCCACCATTTTTCTATACCTAAATTGAACCCATCCCATGTCTGAACTAAAACATGAACAATCCACTAAATTTTAAACAATCATTAGGGTTTTACCTTTACCGTCCTCATAGTCCATCATGAGGGTCTTTAGGGGTAGCTTTACATGTCCTTATTTGGCATTATTTACTGACACAAAGCCAACCATTCTTCCCTGTTTCTCACAATCCCCCTTTTTCTTTTGTTTCTACATTTGGCTTGAGCCGTAAACATGACCCAGCTTTTCTGTTTGTTGACAAATAAGGGGAGGAGACAAGGTATTATCATTACCAGGAGGGCTCCCCCTAGTATTATACCCTTTAACTCTCCAAAGTTCCACCAATTCTCTTGCCACCACTTCTCCATATCCAAATTGCCTCATCATCAATCTGAAGACAACAACTGGTTAAATTCAATCTCCCACAGACTCCTCCCTCTTGAGCCAGAAGATAACCAGGTGGTTCTGGTATATGGCCCATTCTAGGTGATCCCAAGCAGCATTGTAACACGGGCCAAAAGGGTCACGCATATATTTGTACCCACTCCAAGGTTCCACAGCTCTCTCCAGGCCATACGCTGTTTGGCTTAGATGAGTCCTGAATCTCAGTTTTTCCTAGTGTGTTTCTCTCAGACTCCACTCCTTGGGTTACGCTCTGGGGTTGTTACACACGATGCCTTGGGTGGTTTTACACCTCCCGTAAATGGTATTATTTCTGTTGCAGTTCCCAGATCATCGAGTCCAGCTCCTGTCCCTGCACAGGACACACCAACATTCACACTGTGTGTCTGAGGGCGTTGGCCAAAGGCTTCTGGAATATTGTCAGGCTTGGGGCCGTGACTGCCTCCCTGGGAGCTCTTCCAGGGCTCCACCACCTGCTGGGTGAAGAAGCTTTTCCCAATGTCTGACCTAACCCTCCCCTGGCATCTTCCTGCCATTCCTTCCTGTCCTGTTGTTGGGGTTGGGGTTGGAGACTGCTTTGAACGCTGCCCACGAGGTGAGTTGGGAGCCTGATGGAATTGTTGCTCTTTCCTCCCAGGGGCCTCAGCCACGCCTGTGCCGGGGGGCTCTGCGCCTTTGCGGAGTCAAGGCTGCACGTGGATCTTGATTGTTGCAGGTGAGTCTGGGAGAGCTGCTCGTGGGGTCGGTCCCAGCTTGAGCTCTAAATTGAAGGTCCGGATGGAGTTTATTACAGAGCTGTGTCAGAGGCTGATTTTGCCAGGTGGGGAGGGCTGGGGGAGGCCTTACCCGCAGCTCATTCTTTCCTCTGCCTTGGACGCCGTGTGTCCTTGGAAAGGCCATTCCATGCGATCTGGCACTAACTCTCTCCTCCCTCTGTCCCTTGTCGTTGAGGGAAGCTGCTGATCTCTCGCTGTTGGCTAACGCTGGGGAGCGGCAGTGCCCAGTCCCGGGCTCCAGACCCGGCACACTGAGTGCTTCTCTGCTTGTGTGCTCTCCTCTCCAGCGCTCCTGAGCGTCCTGGGAGCTGTGGGTTCTGTGGCTGCGTGGGGCCTCTCCAAAGCAAAAACCAGATCTGACATCTGGAGCCTTGAGAAGGGATCCAGGGAGCAGCTGATGCCTGGCAAGAGCCACGCAGGCTCATCTCCCTGAAGAGTGAGTTTCTCGCACCCCATGCACTCTGTACACACAAGGGGGAAATCCCTCTTGCCCCACAGCTCTGGCCTCCAGAGCTTTCTCCTCCGGGGCAGCTTTACCCTGCAGTTCTGCTGCTGGTCAGCCCCATGCTTGGGGTTTCAGTCTGCCCTGGAGCAGCAGATCTCTCCTCTTCCCTTCCTTCCCCGTAGTTGGGTGTGAAGGCTCTTGCTCGCCAGTTGCTCAGCCCAGTCTGAGAAGCCGCTGCCTTCTGTTGGTAGTGCTGTGCTGCTCTCTGTCCTCCCTCTGCAGCCGAGGACGCTGAGCACCCTGAGATGCCCATCTCCTGATGGGGGTTGTTTCCCTCTGCACACACCAGGGTCAGACCAGGGTTTGCCCAAACGAAAGGTTTGTCTGTAATGAAGTATTTTCCTGTTCTTGTAATGGGGATCTTTACCGTGAGGTGACAAGGTGGGACTGCCCTGGGCTCCCTCTTGCTTACCACAGAGGCCGACTGAACGGGAAATGAGGTCTCAAATCTGTGTTGTTACACTGGAATGACAAGAGTATCGTAGAACTGTAGAGTTATAGAATCCTTAAGGCTGGAAAAGACCTGCAAGATCACCAAGCCCCTTCGTCAGCACAGCACCCCGGTGCCTACTGATGCTCCCCTTGGAGATAAGTCTTGGACTGTGGGACTCCTTTGGCTCTGGCAGGAGCCCAGGGGCTTCCCGGGTGCTGTGAAATCACCCCTCGAAAAGGCAGTAGAAGTTTCTCCACGGTCTTGCCTCCAGGGGCTGTTAATGCTGATTTCTCACCACAGTGGCCTTGGACTCAAAGATTTTATTCCGCAGGAAATGGCAGGGGCTGGCTGCTCTTCACCCGTTTGCTTCTACTTCCAGCCAAGAGACCTTGTCCATGTGCCCCATTCTTTCCCCTGGACTTTGCCAGGGGACAGGGGCTTTCTCCTTCATTAGAGCAGGCGCCCACTGGCTCTTCTCACATCTGACAAATACTCCACGGCTGCCCTGGTGCTGCGATGCTGCTCAGCCCGGAGGACGGGAGGCTTTTAGTGGCAGCTCAGCCCCGGGGGGGGAAGTTGAAAAGCTTCCTGTGTGCCCTGGCCTTGCTGTGGCCACGCTGGGTCAGCGCGGGGCAGGCAGCTTCGAGGCAACTCCCTGCCCACGAGGATCTCTTTCCACCCCAGGGTTGAACTTGGTGTTAGAGAGGCAACTCCCAGTTAATGGTGTCTTCTTAAAACTGTTGTGATTTGAGTGGTGTCCCTCAAGGATCTGTTCTGGGACCAGAGCTGTCTAATGGCCTCATCGCTAGTGGGTACAGTGGATGGAGTGCACCCTCAGCCAGTTTGTGGGTGCCACTGTTAGTGTAGAGACAAACACATAACCAGTCCAGGTAGGTTATATGTGGTGCTTTATTTCGAGGCCCCGGGAACCTGGGGTATACCCAAATCAGGTTCCAAGACCATCCCGGCGCGTCCGCAATTTAACCCTTAAGTGTTTCATAATCTAATGTATATTCAACAGATTACATCATTTTTCATGCATATGTATTCGAAAATTGTCTCATCATTTGTGGACACCTGCATTTCTTTATCTTCACTTGACTGCCCTTGGTATGCTTCTGGCCTTCACAAATGTAGACTGTGTTCAGATAAGGTTGTTAGTGAAAGCGTAGGCTCTGCTCGGATAAGGTTGTCAGTACATTCTTTCTAAGCACTCCCTAATATCATACTTGTGAAGGTTATATGTGGTCTGTGAGAAAACTGTCACTGTCTACAGAAACAGACACGAAGTCTGCACAAACTTAACTATAAAGATCAACGAAGTTAAAGGCTAAATACAATACATATCAATTGCCAAATACAATATACATAACCTATAATTCTAGTCTTACTTAATTAAACTCTAATTCTTCAGCTAAATTAACATTTTTCCAACATTTCCCCCCTTTGAAAATACTTCATTTTCTGCAAGTATTTTCATTTACATAGCTGTTTCTTGGTAAATCAGCGGGGGTGTTGGGTGTTGTGGGTATTCTCGTGTGATGGCTCCAATGATTCTGTGCGTCCAATTGCTTTTACGAACAATTTCTTTTTGGATACACAGGTATACCAGACAAATTGCAAGAAAGATAATCAGGAGGGTAAATAGTGTTTCAGCCAGGGATTGAATCCAGCCAGTAAGATAAATTCCTAATCCATTGAACAGTTCCCCAATCCAGTTATGACTAATTACCTCCTTTTCTCTTTCAGCCTCTTTTTCTGTTTTCCCGAGTTGTGAAATATCATATTCTATGTCCGCAGTTACATTTGGTATATGTTCACAGCAATGATCAGTCCGGTCTTTGAGGTACCCGCATACTCCATGTTCTTTTAATAGCAATATATCTAATGCCATTCTGTTCTGCAAGGTCATTTTGGTTGTGGCCTGCAATTGCAAATTTAGATCTCTGAATCCCTTCTTGGTTACTCTAGCTAATCTTTCAGTTTGTCCAATTAAATCATAAATCATTTCCCTATTACGATACGCAGCTACCTGAGCAAAAAGAGATTCCAGCGCCCAACCTACTTTAACCCCAGTTGAAGGTTCTTGCCAAATATCATCTATATCTTCAATATCATTGTTTATGTCTCTTCTAGTTCGAATCTGTAAGGTTTCTAATCTACCTTTAAAAGGGAATCGCTTCCAAATCGGGCATAGGGTAGGTAAGCCCAAAGTTATTTCCCATACTGGTCCTGTCACTGGGAGGTGGGTAGTCCAGGTTCCATTGTTAGCTGCCCATACAAAGTTACCCATACTATGTATTGTCGAGTATCTGCAATCTGTTTCTGGGATCGGTATTACTTTTCCGTTAACTTTCAGATCTCAACATGAACATCCTGTTATTAAAGCTATTCTTACAGGAGGGATTGTTATCTGTTTAGGGTCTGTGTCACAATCAAAAGTCTTAGAGCAGTTCCACCATGAAACACTCTCAATGATATCCCGACTGACCTTGTTAGTTGCCAGTAATGCTAAATCATTTGTGACACTCTGTTTCCCTGTCCATCTGAAACACCAAGGTGTGTCACCTCCATATTGGAATTTTTGTAAGATGCTAGTTGACCAGACAGAATCCCATTTTGTGTTTACCTCATCCTTTTCTCGGCATACCCACTCCTTCCTCTCCTGAGGGGCTATGATTTCTTTAACCACATCATATGTACACCATCCCACGTCTCCAAAACTAAACATTGAATTACTTTGGACAAACTGATGGTTTAGTAATTTGTAACAATCCTCTCGCCTTCCTGGCAATTTCCATTGCTGCTTTATATACTGTTTTTGTTTCACCTGTAACACTCTCATTTCTTGTTTGCATACTGTATTATTCCCTACATTCTTTGGGAATGGAAAAGTCATTATTCCCCATTTTATTGGTTCCCCTGCTGTTTTCGGCAAGGGTAAACATGCAGTAATTCTACTAGTATTCTGCATTTTTGCAAAATCTTTGATTAAGCCAATTATCAGGTTTTCTTCAGGATCACCCCGAGGTATATTCATTACCTGGGGCAGTTGGGTTGATTCTATTGCTCGTTTTACTCTAATTCTAGTGATGTTTATTTCACTGTATCCAGAAGCAGTTTCATTCTGGTATTGGCATCTATATGCCCCCATATCTGATTCATCTATTCGTCTAATAGTCTGAACTAACATTCCTCCTAATCTTAATTCTGTTAAATGCCTGTTATCATTAGGGATTTTCTTCCCTTTCCTTGTCCATCCAAACTCCCTAGGTAGTGGATCATCCAATAGGCAATAGATAAGTATATCACTGTCCAGAGGAATCTGATAGTATGAATGTCCTGCCTTTATCCCATGATCCTGAAGGGGGTTACATAAACAGAATTTATTTGACACCTTGCCTCTAGATTTCTGTTTTCCCTTCAATCCCCATCCATACCTGTTTGATTCTAAATTCCTCGGGACAGTGTTTCTGAACTTGCAAAACAGAGTGGCATTTTGTCCAGTGACAGATTTCATCATTTCCTTTTTCTGCGGAACCTCTACAAAAGTGATAACCATTAGGGGTGTCAAGGACCAGATTACAATTAAGGTACTATACACAAAATTCGACATTTGTCTGCTTTTCAGTCTCAGTTTTGTTGGTCCAAGAGTTTCTACTTCCCAATTTCTAGGAACCTTTTTCACTCGGGTATAATGAATCCAAGAGTCTATTCCTTTTACTTTTACCGCAGTAAATGTTGTTAGTAGTACCAAGTATGGTCCATTCCACCGTTCTTTCAGTGGTTCTTCATTCCAATCTCGAACGTAGACCTGGTCTCCTGGCTCAATTTCGTGTACTGGATTTTCTAATGATAACGGACGGTTCCAGATCAGGGCACTTCGTAGTCACGTCAGAGTTCTACTGAGAGACAGTACATAGTTATATACATCTTGATTCCCTTTTATATGCACATTTAGATTTGGTTGCGGCGCCTCATATGGTTTCCCAAAAAGGATTTCATAAGGGCTTACTGTCATCCCACTCCTTGGCTTAATTCTTATTCTTAGGAGTGCTATTGGTAACGCCTGTGGCCATTGAATTTTAGCCTCCTGACATATTTTACTGATCTGCCGCTTAATTGTCTGATTCATCTTTTCTACTTGCCCGCTTGACTGTGGTATCCACGGTGTGTGGAGATTCCAAGAGATTCCTAGCATTCTGCTTACCTCTTGAACTATAGTTGCTACGAAGTGCTGTCCCCTATCTGAAGATAGGCCTAGGGGTACCCCAAATCTTGGAATAATCTCCCGCAGCAGCCATTTCACTGTCTCCTGGTTGGTGCGACAAGGAAAGGCTTCCGGCCATCCAGAAAAAGTGTCAACCCCAACTAACAAATATCTGTATCCTTGACTTTTAGGTAATTCTACAAAATCGATTTGCCAATAATCACCTGGTTCCATACCTACTCTGATATGTCCCATTTCTATTCCTTTCCTAACCACCGGATTGTTCCTCAAACAGATTTCACATTTTGAATTTATTGACCTTGCCATTGTTAACATCCGTGTTGAGATTATGCTGCGCTTTAGATATGCCACTAAAGCTTCTGCTCCCCAGTGACATTTCTGATGTTCCGTTTGCAAAACTGTCCGCATAATAGTTGTTGGTACAATTACTTGTCCGGTTGCAGTTAGGTACCATCCATCTGAACCCAACTGGGCCTTCAGTAATCTGGCTAATTTCTCGTCCTCCTCCGAGTACTTCGGCTTCTGTGTTAAATAATTTTGTAAAGGGCTTACCTTCGTGGGTATTAAGGCCATCATATTTGATACCTGTCGTGCAATCCGTCGAGCTGTCCGGTCTGCTAACGCATTCCCTTCAGCTATTTTGGAATCTCCTCCTTGATGTGCCTTACAGTGCATAATCGCCACCTGTTTGGGTAACTGTACAGCAGTTATCAAATTCAGAATTTCTTTTTGGTATTTTATATTCGTACCTTGTGAAGATAGGAGTCCTCGTTCTTTCCATAGTGCTCCATGTATATGAACCACTCCAAATGCATATTTTGAGTCTGTCCATATATTTACTCGTTGATCCCTGCTCAATTCCAAGGCTCTCGTGAGAGCTATTATTTCTGCTCGCTGTGCTGAAGTTCCTACAGGAAGAGCCTCTGCTTCTATTACCCTATTTTGTGTGGTTACCGCATATCCGGCATATCGTGTCCCGTTTTCTACATAACTACTTCCATCTGTAAAAAGTTCTTGATCAGGCTGTTCAAGTGGGGTATCCTTTAAGTCAGCCCTTGTTGCATGAGTGTGTTCGATAACTTCCACACAGTCATGTTCCAAAGGGCCGTCTTCCATAGGTACTCCTAAGAAGGCTGCTGGATTTAACAAATTAGTTGTTTTTAAACTTACATCATCTTGTTCGGTCAGTATTGCCTGGTATTTCCTCATCCTGCTAGGGGAAAGCCAATACCCCCCTTTTTGTTCTAGGACTGTTAACACCATATGAGGCATATATACCTCAATACGCTTCCCCAGAGTCAGTTTTCTGGCTTCTTGTATCAGGGTCACCGTTGCCGCTACTGCTCTCAAACATGATGGCCAGCCAGCACTCACAGGGTCTAATTGTTTAGAAAAGTACCCTACTGGTCGTTTCCAGCTTCCCAACTTCTGTGTCAAGACCCCTAGTGCCAGCCGTTGCCTTTCATGGACAAACAACTGGAAGTCCTTAGTCAAATCTGGCAGGGCTAATGCTGGTGCCTTAGCCAGGGCTTCTTTTAATTTCTTAAAGGCCTCCCTCTGAGGTCCTTCCCAGATGAAAGTTGGTGACTTCTGTGCCTCATATAGAGGTTTTGCTATAAGTCCATAATCCAGTATCCATAACCTACACCAGCCTGCCATACCCAAGAATGTCCTTAATTCATGTAAATTTTGAGGCTCTGGAATCGCACAGATTGCTCTAATACGATCCATTCCTAGTCGTCGTTGTCCCTGTGTTATTTCGCAACCCAAATATAATACAGTTGTGCAGGCAATTTGAGCTTTCTCTTTCGAGACTTTGTACCCGTTAAGGCCTAATTGGTTTAAAATTTCAATTGTCACCTGGATACATACTGATTTGTGTTCTGTTGCAATTAAAATATCATCCACATATTGTAGCAGAAGATATTGTGACCGTGGTACCTGAAATTTCTCCTGCATTGTCCATGATTCCAATTCTTTTGCCAGCTGGTTCCCAAAAAGCGTTGGACTGTTCTTGAATCCCTGTGGAAGCCTTGTCCATGTCAACTGCATTTTTCGTCCATTGTGCGGGTTCTCCCATTCAAAAGCGAAGAGTTTCCTACTATCTTTGTCGAGAGGAATACAGAAGAAGGCATCTTTTAAATCAATTACTGTAAACCATTTGTATTTCTCCTTCACAGATGTTAACAATGTGTATGGGTTAGCTACTACCGGATGTATATCTTTCGTGATTTCATTAATAGCCCTTAAGTCCTGTACCAATCTATATTCTCCATTTGGTTTCTTTACTGGAAAAATTGGGGTATTATATTCTGATTCACATTCTTCTAATATTCCAAATTTTAAAAATTTTTCAATAATTTTCACTATTCCATATCGGGCCTCTAATTTGATGGGATATTGTTTTATTCGCACTGGTTTCTTTCCTTCCTTCAATTCTACTACTATCGGTTGAGCCATTTTCAATTTCCCTGGTATATCAGTTTCCCATACTGTAGGGATCACTGCCTCTTCTACTTCTCTGGGTATTTGAACTTTTGGATTTTCCTTCAACACTAGTATCTGTCCTGACTTTGATTCTGGAACTTGCATAATTAATTCTCCATTCTCAAAGACAATTCTTGCATTTAATTTAGATAACAAATCCCGTCCCAGCAGGGAGATTGGACAATCAGGCATATACAAGAATTCATGCCATATTTCCTTTCCTCCAAATCGTAATTCTAGGGGTTGCATGAATGGCCGGGTTTCCTCTTTCCCTGTGGCTCCCACTATTGTAGTTGTCTTTTTCCCTATCTGTCCACATAAATCATTTAAAACCGAGTATGTTGCACCAGTATCTACTAAAAATTGCACCTCTTTTCCCCCTAGCCTTACTTTTACTAAGGGTTCATCCTTTCCTGATTCTAGTCAGCTCTGATTCTCATAGTCTCCCAAAACCATTGCCTTGGCTACTTCGGTGTTTCCAAATGGGATTCCCGGCTGCAAACTCTGCCTCATTCTGTACGGGCACGCATTCTTCCAATGTCCCTCCTGCTTGCAATATGCGCATTGGTTAATGCCTAATCTATTCAGCCTTGGTCCTAAGTCATTAGGCAAGCAATTAAATCCAGCCCCCCTTCCCCGTCCGCGCACCGAGCCTCTTCCTCTACCTCGACCTGCAGGGTTGTGCTGGCCTCTGCGCTGCATCACCGCCAGCAGATGTCGCTGTTGTCTTTGAGAACTCTCCCTCTCGCGGTTATTGTACACTTCCCAAGCAGTCTCTAAGAGCCCATCCAGATCACGCAGCTCCGCGCCCTCCCGTTTCTGCAGTTTCTTTCTGATAGCATCCTGCGACTGCCCTAAGAAAATCAGGGCCAGCTGCACCTTAGCTTGCTCTGTTTCTGCGTCTAAATCTGTGTATTTCCTCGCCACCTCTTTAAGCCGCTCCAAAAACACAGACGGGGATTCTGTTTTCTCTTGCCTGACATTATACAGTTTCGACCAATTAATTGTTTTTGGCATAGCATTTTGTACTTCAACAACTATCCACTCCTGGTATCTCCTCAGATTACTCATTCCTCTTGCAGTATTATAATCCCACATGGGATCTTCAGTTGGAAAATTCTGATCAACTGTCCCTGTGACAATCCCCTGCCTACTGTCTTCTCTAACTCGCTCACGGGCAGTTCTCAACACCATTTCCTTCTCTGTGGAGTCCATTAGAGTATCTAGTAATACCTGTATATCATCCCAATCAGGATTCTGGGTTTTCAGAATCATCTTTACAACTCGTGCCACTTTACTCGGGTTCTCCCGATAAGTTCCAGCAGATTGTTTCCAGAGCATCAGATCTCCTGGAGTGAAAGGTACTTTAACATATACGGGTCCTTCTGCCCCAACCCCCTGCCGAAGCGGTGCTAATATAGCACTGGGTGCCTGCTGTCTAACTTGAATATCCCGTTGCCGTGTTCGGTGGGATACTGGGGTAGTGGAATACTCCTGTTCCTCTATTTCTACCTCATCCTCCCCATCACCTTTTACTCCAGTATCTCTGGGGGCTGGTGGGGCCGACGGAGCCACTAATAAATCAAAATCATCATCCTCCTTATGCTGCAAAGCATTTTCCACTGCCAGACATTTCATACATTTCTTCTCAGTCACACATCCCTTACATTGCTCATCCGATTTTGTACTAACGACCATTATCCCACACGCCTTCTTCCACTCCTCTTTCCCTCTTAAGATAAAGAACAGTTCTACATATGGTATCTCATCCCATTTGCCCTCATGCCTACAAAATTGCATCAATTGTAGGATGATACTATAATCTAAAGTTCCATTTTCTGGCCAAAGAACCTGACCCTCTAAATCATACTGTGTCCACCATACATTACAATACTCAACCAATTTCCTTTTTTGCATTTCTTGCCCAAACTGCCCCTCTTTCCAATGCATCAGAATACACCCTAACGGTGATGACTTAGGTATCGGTGGCATTTTATAACAGTCCAGACCAGCACCAAACAACAAACTAAACAAACTTCCACGTAACAAATAATACAGATTACTGAAAAATACAAGATCAGAACACTGTTGCCGAACCTGCAAAACGAATAATACAGAGTAGGAATGATACAGGTAACAAATAATACAGATTACTGAAAAATACAGAACAATGCAGAACAGATCACTGATGCCGAACCTGCAGAGCTTTCGCTGCTGTCTTACGGACGGCGCCTAGGCTTTCCTCTGGAGCTCCCTAGCCCAACCAAGCGTAGCTTTCGCCGCGTCTAACAGGCAGGCTTTTACCAGACAGATCAGAAAATATGGTACCTTTCCGATTTGGGCACAGGACCCGTAGGAAAATTTAGTACTATTCCCAATTAGGCAGAAGACCCGACAAAGTTGGTACCATTCCCGATAAAGCACCGTGTCTTACCGATAACCCAGGTCCGTCGGGGGCAGCAGAGGTCGGCTGCGGTCGATGGCTCCCCGAGAATCACTCGGTGCCAGCTGGGAGGTCGGCTGCGGTCGATGGCTCCCCGAGAATCACTCGGTGCCAGCTGGAGCGAGATCGATGCGGGCCGCCTCAGCAATGCCCACGAGGTCCCATCTGGGTTGCCAAAACTGTTAGCGTAGAGACAAACACATAACCAGTCCAGGTAGGTTATATGTGGTGCTTTATTTCGAGGCCCCGGGAACCTGGGGTATACCCAAATCAGGTTCCAAGACCATCCCGGCGCGTCCGCAATTTAACCCTTAAGTGTTTCATAATCTAATGTATATTCAACAGATTACATCATTTTTCATGCATATGTATTCGAAAATTGTCTCATCATTTGTGGACACCTGCATTTCTTTATCTTCACTTGACTGCCCTTGGTATGCTTCTGGCCTTCACAAATGTAGACTGTGTTCAGATAAGGTTGTTAGTGAAAGCGTAGGCTCTGCTCGGATAAGGTTGTCAGTACATTCTTTCTAAGCACTCCCTAATATCATACTTGTGAAGGTTATATGTGGTCTGTGAGAAAACTGTCACTGTCTACAGAAACAGACACGAAGTCTGCACAAACTTAACTATAAAGATCAACGAAGTTAAAGGCTAAATACAATACATATCAATTGCCAAATACAATATACATAACCTATAATTCTAGTCTTACTTAATTAAACTCTAATTCTTCAGCTAAATTAACATTTTTCCAACACAGGGGCCAGGGGAGTCCCCGTCCCCCCCAGGATTGCCTGCCCGGCTGCTGCTGGCTGAGCCCTGGGGGCAGCTCCGTGCCCTTCGGGGCTGGGGGGATGCGATGTGGGGCCGGGCGATGCTTTTGGCCCTCTGGGGAGCTGTGCCCCTGCACTCCCTGCCCACTCCATGCAGACATGGAAAGGCTCTGGAGAAACAATGGCTTTTAATGAAATGACAAGAACAAAAAGGTCGCTAAAACTGCTCCCTCCTCAACACCCACCCCCCACTCACTCCCCACAAACAACAGCAACTCCCCAAACAAGAGGAACACTTGAAACAAACACTCCTCCCTGGTCGCTGGTCCCTGATGTGCCCAGACCTTGTAGGCCAGGGGCATACAGTGCACGGTAGAACAAGCAGCCATAGATGCAGCAGCCGAGGAGGGAATGTTGTCTGCGGTTGTAAAGCCACAGAAGGGATGAGCAAAGCTGCCTGGGAGAAACTACTGGAGTGGTGACAGAGCAGTCTGAATGCCAAGTACCTTAGTTCTGTCATGTGTGGGATACCCTTTGGCTCGGCTTGTGTTTTTTTCCTGCCTGGCTGTAGTGTGAAATAGACGTGATGTTCCTAAAAGGAAGCAAAATATCTGGATTTTTTAAATTATCACCTGGCATTGGGGTGACTTCTTTACTGTTTTAAGGGATGGGGGCGCGGGCAGGGGCAGGAGCAGGGCAGGGGCAGGAGCAGGGGCAGGGGGTGGGGGCAGGGCAGGGGCAGGGGGCAGGGCAGGGGCAGGGCAGGAGCAGGGCAGGGGCAGGGGGCGGGGCAGGGGCTACCCGCAGAACCGGTCTCTGCGCGCGGGGTCCGAGGTGCTTCGGCTGCCGCGGTAAGGGGATGTGTGGCTCCTGTGCTCTCTCGGGCGTTTTCCAGTTCGGGGCAGGGCAGGAGCCGCTCCCGGCGCGGCGCGGGCGGTTTGTCCCCGCCCGGGATCTGCAGAGCGGTTCCTTAGTGTCGGGGTGCCGGTCCCCACGTGAACCGCTGCAGGGCTGCTTTGGGGAACCGGGAGACTGAGCCTTTTGTTAGAGCGGGAGAGCGGCCCCAGGCGGGACAGGGAAGTTTGGTTAACGGCAGATTGAGAATTCCTCCTGTCCCTGCAGGTAGGAGGTTGACGTGAGTGTGACCCGTGAGTGTGACCGATTTTCTGGATTCGGAGCCGCCGTCTCCAGCGAAGGTCAGTCCTGCAGCGAGCTACCCCAGCCCAACCAGGGAGGAGGCAAGGGGAGGAGGCGGCTGGGCAAGAGCCCCCAGGGCTGAGCTGTTGGGGAGGGAGAGTGGAGAGTAAAGGCCTGGAACCGCCCGAGCGCTCGTTAGCTTTGGTGTTCTCGGAGTTGTGCACTGGCTTGAACTGTGTAGTTGGGGTGCGGGGGCTTCACTCCCTTTGGCTCATCTCGTCCTGGGCAGGAGTGCAAGTGGCTGCGCTGGGCAGACAGCGTGGGAAAGCAAGTGCCGCCGTGCCTGCCGGGGCCTGGAGGGACTCCAGCACCATCAGCCGTGCTGTCATCTGCCCGGGCTGGGGGGAGGCCTCTGCTGTGGTGCCCCCATCATTCCCTGAGACCTGTGCCCTCCTGCCGTGGGGCAGCCTGGAGGAGCTGCCTAAGGGGCTGCCGTGGGGCCGCGGTGGGGTGGTGGGGAGCAGCCAGAGCCCGGGGTGGGAGGATGGATGGCCAGGGTGGCGGGCGTCAGCGGTGCTTTGGGCGTGGGGCCGTGTCCGTGAGTCCTGCAGGGCCGCGTCTGTCCTGGCTCCCCTGCCAAAGGGCTGCTTGGCCTGGGGCAGGGGCCAGGGGAGTCCCCGTCCCCCCCAGGATTGCCTGCCCGGCTGCTGCTGGCTGAGCCCTGGGGGCAGCTCCGTGCCCTTCGGGGCTGGGGGGATGCGATGTGGGGCCGGGCGATGCTTTTGGCCCTCTGGGGAGCTGTGCCCCTGCACTCCCTGCCCACTCCATGCAGACATGGAAAGGCTCTGGAGAAACAATGGCTTTTAATGAAATGACAAGAACAAAAAGGTCGCTAAAACTGCTCCCTCCTCAACACCCACCCCCCACTCACTCCCCACAAACAACAGCAACTCCCCAAACAAGAGGAACACTTGAAACAAACACTCCTCCCTGGTCGCTGGTCCCTGATGTGCCCAGACCTTGTAGGCCAGGGGCATACAGTGCACGGTAGAACAAGCAGCCATAGATGCAGCAGCCGAGGAGGGAATGTTGTCTGCGGTTGTAAAGCCACAGAAGGGATGAGCAAAGCTGCCTGGGAGAAACTACTGGAGTGGTGACAGAGCAGTCTGAATGCCAAGTACCTTAGTTCTGTCATGTGTGGGATACCCTTTGGCTCGGCTTGTGTTTTTTTCCTGCCTGGCTGTAGTGTGAAATAGACGTGATGTTCCTAAATGGAAGCAAAATATCTGGATTTTTTAAATTATCACCTGGCATTGGGGTGACTTCTTTACTGTTTTAAGGGATGGGGGCGCGGGCAGGGGCAGGAGCAGGGCAGGGGCAGGAGCAGGGGCAGGGGGTGGGGGCAGGGCAGGGGCAGGGGGCAGGGCAGGGGCAGGGCAGGAGCAGGGCAGGGGCAGGAGCAGGGGCAGGGGGTGGGGGCAGGCCAGGAGCAGGGCAGGGGCAGGGCAGGAGCAGGGCAGGAGCAGGGCAGGGGCAGGGGGCAGGGCAGGAGCAGGGCAGGGGCAGGGCAGGAGCAGGGGGAGGAGGCAGGGCAGGAGCAGGGCAGGGGCAGGGCAGGAGCAGGGCACGGGGTGAGGGCAGGGGCAGGGGGTGGGGGCAGGGCACGGGGTGGGGGCAGGGGGCGGGGCAGGGGCTACCCGCAGAACTGGTCTCTGCGCGCGGGGTCCGAGGTGCTTCGGCTGCCGCGGTAAGGGGATGTGTGGCTCCTGTGCTCTCTCGGGCGTTTTCCAGTTCGGGGCAGGGCAGGAGCCGCTCCCGGCGCGGCGCGGGCGGTTTGTCCCCGCCCGGGATCTGCAGAGCGGTTCCTTAGTGTCGGGGTGCCGGTCCCCACGTGAACTGCTGCAGGGCTGCTTTGGGGAACCGGGAGACTGAGCCTTTTGTTAGAGCGGGAGAGCGGCCCCAGGCGGGACAGGGAAGTTTGGTTAACGGCAGATTGAGAATTCCTCCTGTCCCTGCAGGTAGGAGGTTGACGTGAGTGTGACCCGCGGTGTTGATCCCCTGCAAACTGGACGTGGGGAGAATCTGTAAACGGACTTGCTGGAGCAAGGGGAGGCTGGGATCCTGCCATGGTAAGTGGGATAAAGTATGATGCTGCCTGTGAAATCCCAATGTGATGCTCTGGCACCTCTGTTGGGAAGCTGGATGGGCTGTGCTCGCCAGTGTCTCTCCAGTTGTATGGATCTCAGTGGTTCCTCTGTGTCTCACAGGCCACTTTCTGAACAGTGTGGCTTTGTGGCTCCTTGTGGGATTCTCTGAAGGAACCTTCCTCTGGCATTAGTGTTTTGAGAAAGTCCAGGTCAGACTTGCTTTGTTTTCTAACGAGGGAATTTCTCTTTCTCCATAGGCTGCAAAACTCAAGAGAGATTTTGGCGGTATGTACACTTGCATGCTTCCCTTTTGCTGTGCATGGGTGCTTTGATCTGCTGGGAATGTGTGGGACAGAGGAGGAGGACGCTGCGATCAGGTAGCAGTCCTGGCTACTGAAACATTCATGTTCCTTGTCTGAAAGCTGCAGCTGAGTGCATAGTGTCGTTCCTGAACCAGGATATTCACCTACCTCTCACATCCAGTGGATTTGCTTCTGGGCTCTTGTATTCCTTTCTTGTGAGCTTTCCCAAATCCAGGGGAGAATGCATGCATTTATTTCAGTTCTTCCCTTCACCTGTTCCCCAACTGCTTGCAGCCCCTGACACTGAAGCAGAGCTTTCACGGTTGCCCAGGGTCTCTGGGGCACACAGATTCCATGCTGCCGGTGGGCAGCAACTCACGGAATGGAGCACAGCTGGCTCGCTTGATAAAGAAACCCTGTTTCTGACTAACTGAAGCTGGATCTTTTATCTGCAACATACAGGGGCTGTAATTGTGAGGGGGGGTTGAAGCAGAGAGCAGAGCGGAGAGCAGGATTTCCCAGAGTCAGAGGCCACTGAATAGGTTGGATGTCAGTTTGGGGAGGCAAAGTAAAGGTTGTCTCTGATTATAAGACTCTGTGGTCCATGAGAAGACAGCAAATCCCCCTTTGGAGTGCCTGGGCCAGGATTATGCCTGTGTCTAATATCCTAATCTCTCCCTGTTTTGTTTCCAGATGAAGCCCCTGCTAAACCCACCAGAGCTTCCCAGCTGGGTGGAAGGGCCCAGAGCACTAGCGTGCAGGCCAGCAAGAAGTGAGTGCTTTTCAGACACAGCCTCTCCCACTTTGAGATCTCTCTGTGCTCCCCAGGTCCTTCTGCCCTGCCCCGTCCTTAGCTTCTCCTTTGCCTGGGAAAGCAAGTTGTCTGTGATGCGTTTGGGAGCTGGGAGCACAGAGCCTGAAGCTTTCCTGCATGGGTTGAGTTCCCCCAGCCCTGTCCATCTTCTGTAAATCTCCCTTATAACAAGTGACGCTTAAATACAGCAGTCCTAGTGATGCCATCTCTCATCCTGGTGCTATTTGAAATGCATTGTCCATGTTATGTGGTTCGGCTGCTGGGTGTGCCCATCTGGTCCCTTCCTTCTCCCACCCCTGTGTCTCCCTGTGCCCTCGCCAAGTCCTGGTGCGGTGCTGCTGACCACCAGGCTTGTGTCACAGGTCCTTTCTGAAGGATGATTTCATCAGCAAACTCCCTGCAGAGGACACCGGAGCTGCAGAGGTAAGCCCAAATTCGGGGAAGGAGCCTGGGTGTCCTGAGGGCTGGATCTGAGCTGAGCCAAGCTTGCCCTGGTGTCATCCCGTCCGAGTCAGTGGGATATCAGGGATGATCCGTGAAGGCAGCTGAAGAGATAACCCCTTTCTGGCATCACTGTGGGGTGGGTGAGTGGGTGGCTGGTGGGAGGAGGGCTTCCAGGTGCTCTGGATGACACGGATCGAAGCCAGGGCACCCATTGGATAAAGTGTCATAGGAAGTACCCTCAGCTAAAGCAAAGTCCTTGGATGTTCCTAACACTGATCCCAGAGGCAAGCAGGATGTCAGCAGAGGCATCGAGGCACGGGGGGGTTTCAGTGAGGACACCACAAGGAGGTCGTCATGTGTTCTTCCGTCTCATAAAATGAGGAAAAGCAGGGGCTGGAGCAAGGGATGAGGGGTTTCTGAAGTGTGCTCATCTCTGATCTCTCCCCTCCCTGGCACGCAGGGATCCGGTGCCTCCGACGCGGACACACAGGCTGTGCTGCAGACCCTGAAGGTGAGCGCATCAGCATCCCCACCTCGCCCCCAGCAGCGCTGCAGCCTTGGCCTCTGGCCTCCAAAGGGAGGAGCAGCTCTCACCCTGTGCCTCTCCTTGTCCTCTTGCTTTGCAGGATATAGAGGAGATGGAAGCCTATCTCTTGGGAATATCGAAACCCAGTTCTGGGCCACGGAAGACAAGCGTGAAAGGTGCTGGGAAGCACGACTCCTTGGAAGGAGCTGGGAAACCACCAACTCATGAAAAAGGTAAAAATGAGGTCCTACTCTTCTTTCACAGCCTGGTTGCAAATGAGCAAGGATTATTTTCATCTGGGATAGGAAACAAAAAGCGGATTTGTTCTCTAAAATCCGTTTCCTGATCCCTTTTGGGTGAATGTTATCCTGGTCATGAGTGGTCCCTTGGGTGATCCCTGGCCCAGACTCTTTGCCATGCTGCAATAACATCACTGACAGCAGCAGCAGCAGCAACGGCCGCACGGCTGTCTCCCACCAAACACCGCTGCCCATTCCCCGGTACAGCAAAGCATTTCTGATGTGGGCTGCGAGGAAGGAGAGCTGCAAGGACTGCATTTAAGATATGCTCCTCCCTGAAGTGCCCTGCTCTTCCCAGGCCTTTTTCTCCTTTGCTTGCCAGGAGGCCCCTGCAGAGGGATTCCCACCAGGTAGGGCTGTAGGGGCACTCTGTGTCACAGTATGGGCTTTTAGAGGGCTGCCACCCAAAGAGTGACCTGCAGCCAGGTGGAGGGGGGCGTCTCTGCCCAGACTTGTCTCTGAGCGCTGTGGCCTCTCCTTCCAGGAGAGCCTGCGCCTGCAAGGGAGGAGAAGCCACTGTCATCCCCTGCTGCTTCCCGACAGTACAAGAAATTTAACTTAAATCTCACTTCACGTCAGCATAAAGATGTGTGGGGGCAGCTGCAGGCTCTGCCCTTGCTTTCTGCCTGTGGCTTGCCCCCTCTGTTAACTGAAACCTTGGCTGGTTAATGAGAAAGAGTCCTCCCCACCTGCCATGCCAGTGCAAATCTAATCCCGTAAAGGTGACTGAAAGAGAAAAAAAATGACAGCTCTTTGAGGCTGTCCCCATGACGGAGCTGGGGGATGAGTCCTGAGCATGTTTGCTTTTTCACCTGTGCTTTGGTTTTCAATGACTCCGTAGCACTTGGATACCTTTGGATCAAAGGGCAATCTGTCCCACTTCCAAGCAGGGAGTCTGGCGTCCTGACAGCTGGGGTCTGGTTGTCAAAGCCTGCACTGTAATCAAGATCCATATCTGTTAAAATCACTAATGGACTGTAGGGGATCTAGGTGGGCTTTTTTCTCCAGGGTATCACACAGGTCCCTACAAAACCTACGTTCGTGGCTTTGGGCTCCTGTCCCCTCATGCACATGGCGGGGAGCGGTGCTTGGCTTTGCTCAGAACAGTTCTAAATGTTGATTTTGTTGGTTTTGTTTTATTTTGGTGGTTGTTAGTATAATTCACTTCTCCTGCCCCTATGGGGTGATTCTCAAATTCACGTGATCCTTTGGTAGAACACTTATCTGATGAGGAGCGGGATGCTCCCAACAAGCCAGCCCCAACAGGTGCTAAAAGCATCTCTGAGAGAAAACCAGAGCGGAGCAAAGAGAAGGGTAAACAGGGCTGCTCAATGCATCCTCTTTGTATTAAATGAATCAGCAGCCTGGATTAGTTTGTGTGATGTCCAAACATTAAACTGAAAGCCACATAGTTGCATCTTTTGTTAAACAGTATGGTCGCTTGTGGTAATGGGGTTCATTGCAACGCAGCTCACTGGGTGCTTCCTATTTCCTGTGTACCCCAGGTTACAGAACAGACCTTTCTTTTCTGGGAATGGGGGCTCATATCTTACCTTTGATCTCATCCAGCCCATTTTACACGCTGCTAAATGAGAACAAGTTTTCTCGATCAGGATTGGGGTGGGTGAGAGCATCACTAGTCCACACCAAAGCCCAGCTGGGGCACCTCCGGATTGGATCCAGCTGCATTGTGGCTGTGTTACAGGCCCTCAGCCCTCTTGTTCCTGCAGCAGGAATGCCAGTGGGTCTGATAGTCCCCTAAAATCACCATTCACTCCAAGAAACCCACACTGCTGCAGAGAGGGATGCAAGTAGCTGGTGGGTTAGAGCAAGGACTAAGGCACATCGCTGCAGCGGGACCTGTTAGGGGGTGGGAGCCAGGAACAATCTCACTGGAAACTTGTGAGCTAGAAAGCTCCTTGAGTAAAACCCTGCTGTGAGCGACACCCAGCAGTGTCCCGTCAGTGGGTGTGTGGCTGCAGACCAGGCAGTGGTGCACTGTCACTTTGTCACTTGCTGTGACATTTGGTTACTGAAAAAAGTTGTTTAGAAATAATGTTGTTAAAGGACCTGAGAGATAAGAGCAGGCAGGGCTGCTTTGATCTGTTGCTAAAAACTCAACCCCTCCTGCTCAAACCCTGCCACGTGTGACCCATCCACAGAGCCACCCCAGACACCCCTGCACACCGCGACCCCTGTCCAGAGGAGGAGGAGGCAGGAGCTCACGCTTGAAGAGGATGGTGACGACCTGCTGAATGCGCTGGGGCTTGGCAGTGGTCTGAAAGGAGATGGGCAGCAGGGAAAGAAGGCCGGAGAGTAAGTGCAATGAAAAGACAGTGGGAGTAAAGCAGGGGAGGGCTTGTGTGTTTTGATGGTGCCACCATGCTGAGTTGGGGCTGCTGGAGCCCCTGGGTCCCAGAAATGTGCAAAGCGGGCTTGTTTGCTAGAGCACCCTGGCAAAGGGGCAGCCCTGCCTCTTGGACAAACCCATCTGCCACTGTGTCCCCAACAGAGAGGAGCTGCGGCCAGCCCGCTCCAAGCTGGACGAGTTGCTGGGACGAGGCTCCATGGCCAAAGTCCTGGAACAGTCAGTCATGGGAAACCGTAAAGAGTTCCAACTGGGTAAGAAGTACCAAAAGCAGCCAGGTGAGCACAGCCAGGGATGCTGAGCGGGCCTACAGAGGTGGCAGCACTCGCCGGGGAGAACGGGATTGGTTTCTGATGCCCTTGCAGGTGAAAGACTCTTTCTGTGGTGTGGGCAGGGTTGCTGAGGGGCTCCTGGTGAGCGCAGGGGCAAGGAGACTGATGCAAAAGTGGTGTCCTCTGCCCTTGAGGCAGCCTGGGAGCGTTCGCACCGTAGCCATAACTCAATTGCCTCCTGTCATGGGCTGATTCCCAATAAAAAGGCACTTTTCCCAGCTACACTGTGTTTTCCCAGAGACAGTGATCCCTGTGGGAATTGCAGGGGAGGAGGAGAGCTGGTGTCTTTACAGCTGGCTGCTCCTCTGGGTGCTAACTCCAGGCTGCTTGTCTGAGCAGAGAAGGAAGAGGGTTGTAAGGAGGAGGATTTTGTCTTTGGAGCTTACCAGCCCTCAGTGGCCTCCACAGTGAAGCACCGGCCAGCGAGGAGGCCGTCTGTAAGGTACGATGCTGCGTGTGTCTGCTCTGGCCACGGTGCCCCTGCAGTGGAGAGGGCGAGGTTCCCTCACGGATGGGGTCCACTTGCAGGGAGGTGTGAGACAACCTCCTGCAAGGAGAGGCATTCAGCCGAGAACAGCAGGGAACCAAAACCAGAACCATGCTCCAAACCCCCTCCTCTGAGCAGGAGCTCCCGCAGAGCTGTGCTGGATCAGTGCACCCCCACGGGCTCCCACTGTGCTCCTCATTCCTGCCTTCATTCCCCCTTCACTCCTCTTAGTTCCAGGCAAACCACCTTCTCCGGTTTGGGTTTACACTGACACAGGTTCAGACTCGTGCAATGAATGGGACTCAGAAGCGAATTGCAGACATGCAGCTGCATTTAAAGGGCAGGAGGTGTGAGCCAGAGCAGACGCTGTCCAGGGAAAGGGAATGGGCTCTCCCACATAGAGTGCTTTTTGCTTGCAGGCAGACGGCCACCTCCACAGGAGCCCTGCAGCAGGCAGCTGCCTCGCAGGAGAAGGTAGCGACTGCAGACGGCTCCAGGTACAGCCTCCACCTCCTTCGCCTTTTGGGCATCCTCCACAGTCCTGCAGAAGGCAGCGGTGTGGGCAAGATGGGGGAACAGGGAGAGCTGGCAGCCAGCTGTGATGGCTTTGGTCTGGGACCTCTAACTGGGAGGGAAGGCAGCTCTGAAGGACCAGTGGGCTCTTACCTGTTTGATCACAGAGGGACAGCGAGCTTTAAACTTAAGGAAATGCCAAGCAGAATGATGTCTGTGCACCTTTCCCTGAGCTGTGATACTGTTGTGCGTCACTTCTGCCTCTGTGCCCTGGCAGGCAGCCAATCCCCTGGCTCAGCACCCCGAAACCAGCCCCAGCTCACCCATCAGAGGCTGCAAACAAGGTTCCCTCCAGAGACACCAGTGCACTTGGTGAGTTTTGTGTGGTTGTGCAATTTGGGCAGCAGGAGCTGCAGCATTGGCTGTGTGAATGCTGCCCAGGCTTTGACCAGCCATTGTCAGAGCAGTATGCAGGATCCCACCATCCTCATCTCATGGTGTGGTGGGGATGCCATACTGGGGTGCACTGAGCTGCCTTTGGGGTTTCAGAGGGCTAAACGGAACTTGCTGGGTGGGCGTAAGTTCGCGCTGTCCTTTCTCTCTTCCCCTTCCCTGCTGCTGCCCCCAAACTTCTCCCACCGGTGCTGTGTGCTGGAAGAGCCCTCCTGCCCAGGGCTGAGTGTGAACCAGTTCAGAGGCCACTGAAAGTGGCTTAGGGGATCCAGCCTCCTCCCTAGCTGGTGCAGATGGAGGAGGAGCTGTGCTTTGCCTCCAGACTTACTTTGCAGAGCAGTCCCACCACTGTGTGTGGGGTTGGGGTGCAGGTATGGACCTGTCTGACCCTCTGTCCCCATCACCAGCCAGTGGAGCAGAGCAGGACGCTGCTCACACTGCCCAGGAGACCCAGGCCCTTATCCTTCTGGGAGGGGATGGTTCCCATTGCCATATCTGAATTACAGACTTGTTCAATTTTCAGTCCCCACAGCCCTGATCCTAGGAGAGCAGGAGACGCCGAGCTCTCAGGTGGGTCTGTGCCCTCAATAGGTGTTGGATCAGGAAGGTGATTGTGAGCCCTTCCCTGCCGGCTTACTGGCATCTCTCCCTGCTCCCTCGGAAGGAGGAAGGGTGGGCCCTGTTTTGCATCTCTGGGAGCCCATGTTCACAGAGGCAGTGTGTTTGGAGAGCCCTGAGATACCACAAGTTATATTTATCAGGCCAAAGCTCATGTGCTATTTGTGCTTTGTGAGTGCTCTGCATGGCCTGAGCAGCATTTACTCAGCTCCCCACACCTCTCTGTATTACATTAATTAGATAGCAAAGGCTCCAGTCCATAAAGGGCTTTTATTTTTCAACTGGTTTTCTCCGGTATGGTAGTGGAGATGCTCTGAGATTGTTTCTAGACACCTGAAGGGGCATCGAAGCCTTTGACAGAGAGGGCAGCTCTTGCTTGGACTTTGAAGCCTCCATTTTTCATCCAGCTGGGCCTCCTTGCCCTGCCCTCATGGAAAGATACACACTGTCTCCCAGAGGACTCATTGTCTTATCCCTGTCCCCACAGGAGGGACATTTGTGTCTGGAGTAGGGGATGCTGAGCATCACCTGAGACCCAGGCCAGCAGCGAGGCTGGGCTGTGGAAGGGTAGAGGAGGACTGCAGTAGGCTGGGGTGGATCACCATTCCCAGGCTAGGAGGAGCTGTTCTCCCAGGGCTTTGCCTCCCTGAGAGCATCCCTGTGTCTCCACAGGTGGCCACCCCCCGGGCACATCTCCAGGCTGTCCCGCAGCAGCAGGTGAGGCGTGTGCCCCCTCTGGGGGGGCTTGTAGCCACTGATCCTGAAGGGCCTCAATCTTCTCTTTCCACCCGGTCAGGCAGTGTCCTCGGCCCTGGGCTCACTACCCGAAAGGCGGCTGAGGTTTCCTGCATCAGAGTGACGGGAGAGGAGAAACTTTCCTGTCCGGAGTTGCCTGTGGCCACCAAGTGCTGCTGTGGGAGCTCTGTCCCCAGGGCAGCACAAAGACCTTCTCCCTGCATACCCATCAGGTCCGGACACTGGAGCTGGAGCAGGCGCAGCACAGACTGTTGCTGGAGAGTCTCCAGCAGTGGCACCGCGAGGACCTAGAACTCTTCGAGAGTGCCCACAGGTACCAGGCTCTTAGCTGTGCTCCCCTTCTCTGCCAGATCCTTGCCGACAGCCCTGTCCACCTCTCCTGGGCTGGGAGAGATGGGGCACTTCCCAAATCTGTCCCTAGGCAGGCAGGCACAGAGACATGTCAGTGCGAAGCTAGCGAGGGTGGAGCGTGGCCCCACGGATGAGCCGGTGTAGGGCCGTACTCCTCACAATGCTGTCCTGTGGGGGACAAAGAGGAGGGGCCAGTCCCATTGCCAGTACATCTCCAGGCCACCGCTCTGGGCAGCAACAGAGGGCTCAGACTGTGGAGAAGGATGCACTCCGTGCCTCAGCTTCCCCACTCACACAGCAACACCGATCTGCTCCTAAATCCTTGTGTGCCCCTGGGGTAGAGAATGCCGTACTGCCATGAAAGCAACACCTCTCCTGTGCTGTGACACTCTGCGGGTTCTCTCCGGGCAGGAGCTGGGTGAAGGTGATGGAGGAGACCTGCAGGCAGCGGGAGGAGCGGCTGCGGCAGGAGAAGGAGCAGCTGATGGCTCAGCTGCTATCGCAGAGCCAGGACGCGGAGCAGGCACAAGCAGAACTAGTGGCACAGCACCAGCAATGCCTTGCCACCCTGGAGCAGCAGCGCACACTGGAGCTGGAGCAGCAGCGCACACTGGAGCTGGAGCAGCTGCGGGAACTGCAGAGGTGAGAACAGGACACACATGGGGCTAAATACCCTTTTCTAGTGATGGAACCAGGGAACAGGGCCATGGTGATGGGAAAAATCCAGAAGCACTGGGTTGTGGGTGGCTCCATGGCTTTTGGAATGTGGGATTTGCCAGGGAGATCTGGCTGGAGACGTCATTTCAGAGGTAATGCATTGTATTTTGAAAGATGCTGAACCCAGTGTTTTATCTCCCCTAAATCCCTTTTATTTAGGTCAGCGAGTCACTGCTATCCACTGAGTTTGGGTCAGTGAGAAATCGGTTTTTGGCAGAGAAGCCTGTAACCCCCAAATGTGGCCATCCCAAATGTGGATGCCTGCCAGTGGGATGCCCCATGGCAGACTGCTATGCCAGCTCAGCTCCTGGGACCTGGTTCTCAGCCCCATGACCAAGCCTCTCCTGTGGTGCCCGTCACAGGGAGCACCACTTTGTGACGGCCCCTGGTGGGCTCCTTCCCCATGTCCTGCAGAGTGTCTGTCCAAGAGATGCGCAAAGATGCTGTGCTGTCTGCCCA
Organism: Cuculus canorus; assembly: GCF_017976375.1. Classification (NCBI taxonomy): domain Eukaryota; kingdom Metazoa; phylum Chordata; class Aves; order Cuculiformes; family Cuculidae; genus Cuculus; species Cuculus canorus. The sequence continues at coordinate 268,751 of NW_026527849.1, forward strand.
GCCTTTGGCCCTCTGCATGCCCCCCTCTCTATCGCAGTGAGATAACGCATGTCCCACAGGGGTGACCCTCCCCTCACTCCTCTCCGCAGGTCTCTGAATGGCGTCATTGAGCAGTTCTCCAGTGACCTGCACAACCTTTTGCACAAGGTGGAGGCCAGGCACCACAGTACCGGGCATTGCGACCAGCAGCTCAAGGGTACATCTGCCATTCCCCTGTGCCGAAATGGTTGCGGGGTCCCCCGTGCTGAGGCTGGGGGCATCTAGAAGATGGGGAGAAGGTTGGGCTCTGAGTCAGCCAGAGGTTGGGAGCTCAGGCTGGCAAAGCCCTGTCTGCCTTAGTCACTGCATGTCTCGGGGTCTCCCTCTTACAAATTGATGTCCTGGGGTTGTGCAGAGTGTGATGACACAAACGGATGCAGCTTATCCAGGACAGTGGTGTGGGCAGAGGGGCTTTCCTGCCTCGTGCTTACAGTGCTGCTACTGTCTCTCCCCAGTGCTCCAGGACTGGATGTCACAGCAGCAGAGGGACATGGAGGAGAGGCTGAGCCAGAAGGCTCAGGAGGTGATTGCGAGAATGGAGACCAGGCTGGGTGAGCACACTCGGCTGCTGGAACAGGTGAGCCCACGCTGTGTCCTCTGCCCGGGTCAGCCCTTCTGTCAGGGAGTGGGGTGTGTGTCTTCCCCACTGAAAATCCCTGGCCCAGAGCCTGTGAGTGACATCTCTCTTTGTCTGTTTCTGATCCAGAAGCGATGGAGGGCAACAGCAGAGCAATCCGAAGTGGAATCGCTGCAGCACTTGCTGAAGGAGCAGGGGCAAATCATGACCCAGCAGCTCTCCATAGAACGAGCAGAACTGGAGAGGGCAAAGGTGAGGTGGGTGGACATCTGCAGGTGCTTTGGCTGTGACCAGAGTCTGACTGGGGCTGCACTGCAGTGTGTGGGTGCTGGGCTGTGGCATCCTTCTACCCTCCGCCTCCTCAGTCCCACACCAACTCGTGTGTGCACGATGCATCCCAAGGAGTGCAGGGCCAGAACTCCCCATGCAGGTTCATGCCAGGCGCCACAGCTTGAACCAGCCTCAGGATGTGGTGTGGCAGGGATGGGTTTAAGGAGAAAAAAACAGCAGTGGGTGGGACTCAGTGCTTTCTCTCTTCCCTCTCTTGCAACTCTCCAGAGTGCTTTGCTGGAGAAGGAGAAGTCAGTGATGCAGAAGTGCTCAGAGGAACGACAGAAGCTGGCAGCGGAGTGGGCCGAGGTTCGCACCCAGCAGCAGCTGAGCAAGGAGTGGATGAAGCATGAAGTGGAGCGCACCTTGCAGATGCACTCCCAGAGAGAGGGCACCATCCTGAGCCTGGCCAAGGTACTGCCGTGGAGCCCCTTCCCGTGGCCTCCAGCAGTGCCTGGAAGGCTCCCGAGTGGGTCTTGCCCACAGGGCAGGTGTTTAGCGCTGCCTTTAGATGTTTAACACGGAGACTCACTGGAGGTGGTGAGAATCGGGCTGCTCCAGGAACAGCCTCCACCAGACCGTTTTAGCTGCTGACTGAAGCATCAGTCATCTCTGTCCCTCCCCTTTGCCTGGGAAGAGTCCGGGCAGCCAGACCAGGCGAAGCTGCTTCTGTAGAAAGTCTGGAAGGAGGAAACCCCCGTGGTGGGTTCAGTAAAACCTCTCTGTGGGTGAGTGAGGGCACTGCTTGGTGGTTTTGCTCCGACTCTGAACTGGCACACACTAGAAGCTCAACGAGGGCAGATCTCTGCCATCACTTGGCAAAATGCTGGATGGTGTGTGCAGGTAACGCCTCAGTTTCCCCCATACGTATCCTAGGAGCAGGCAGACCTGAAGATCAGGAGCCGTGAGCTGAAAGCCAAGGAGGAGCAGCTGGCAAGGGACAGGGAGCTGCTGGATGAGGCCTGGCGGGAGCTGAGGCTGGAGAAGGAGAAGGTGAACAGGTCTGCACTGCGCATCCAGCAGCAGGAAGAGAAGATTAAAAGCATGACCAATGTAAGTGCAGCATCTGTGCTTGTAGTTCACAGCTGTACACAGGCTGGCAGCAAAACTAGGGTTTCACACCCCTCCCGCAGTTTTGAATCCTAATCCTGTCCCAGGATGGAAATAAGGGGATGCACAAAGGAGCCCTGCTGCAGCGAGGGTCTCCATCCCCAGCCGCTCTGCCTTGCAGCTCTCATCGCAGAAGTATGACGAAGGGGAGCGAGCCTTGCGGGAAGCCTGCAGGATGGAGTCGGAGCAGCAGAGCAGGCTGCAGGTCACGCAGCAGCACCAGCATCTGCATGAGGCAAATACCCCCTCACCTGCCCATCTTGGCCTGGGGCCACCGTGCCAAGGACCTGAACCTTTGCCAACAGCTTCTCTCTCTCCTTTCTCCTGGGGATGGGGCATGGCTTACCAGAGGCAACAGCTCCAAAACCTATGTGACGATCTGCCCAGCAACTCCGCGATGCTGCTTACCACAGAGCAGGACCTCAGTGCTCCTGTGAGAGGCCTCTCCACACTGTGTAAGGCTTCCTGTATGCTGCTGTGGGATGGGACAGGCTGGGGGGCAGCTGCACTGGGGGGCTCCGCGATGCTGCTTACCGCAGAGCAGGACCTCAGTGCCCCTGTGAAAGGCCTCTCCACACTGTGTAAGGCTTCCTGTATGCTGCTGTGGGATGGGACAGGCTGGGGGGCAGCTGCACTGGGGGGCTCGTGGTGTTTCTAGGGGCTATTTTAGTTCCCAGTACCTCATCTGTGAGTTGGCCTCCCCGTCCTCGGAAAGAGCTCAGCCGAGCTCTCTGAACTGGCGCGGTACCAGGAGCACGAGGAGGGTGGACAGCATGGGACAGGCAGCTGGGTTAAGGCCCCTTTTGACTAGGATGTTGGGGAGGACCCTGCTGCAGGGGCATGCAGGCAGCTGAAAAAGGGATGCTCTGATGTGTCCATCTGCATTTCCCCCAGCAGCAGCAGCACCACACAGCTGGGAGGCTGTTCCACGCCTTCCGCCTCCTCTCAGGACGCTCCCTCAGCACAGCATGGGGAGGAGCAGGGAAACCTACATCAACCTGGAGCTGCTGAAGTTCCAGGCCCAGCAGGTGAGGAGACGGGGCTGGAGGGGGCTTCAAAGCGGCTGGGTGGGAGCGGGGCTGGGGGAAGCCTGGTCCGAGCCTCGGAGCCACAGGGTGGGTGTCTGCCACGACCGTTCCTAGGCTGGCAGGAGCCATGGGCACCTGGAGGGGTGATTCCACCAGCAAGGATGGGAGGATCCTTGCGGCTTGCCTGGGGTTCATGGATAATGCCTTTGGCTCAGCGGGGCTGCCCCCTCCTCCAGCCTGCATGGGAGGAAGCAGCTCTGCTGCACTTGGGTAGGGCTGTGTCCCATCCCCGCCCCTCGCGGTGACCCTCCCTTCCATCAATCCCTTCTCAGGACCACCTCTTCCTCGAGAATGAGCAGTTCTTCCTGGAGAGCCTGAAGAAGGCACCCTACCACACTGCCCCGCACTCAGGCTGAGCTGGGAGCCATCGTCCCGTCCTCACAGGGGGCCGCTGCGCCCCCGTCGGGGAGGAAAGCAGAGAATAAAGAACCCCATTTCTCAGCTGCTGCGCTCTCCTTCTCTTTAAAACTGCGTTCCGTGCGCAATCCCCAGAGCTGCGGGGCCGCAGAGGCTGCGCGCACCATTCCATTCATGGGGACGCAGGGCCTTTCCCAAAGCCCGACATCAGCCTGCCAGGTGAGAAGAGGCTGCGGGCAAAGAAAGTCAAGGAAAGGAAAAAGATCCTGCAGGAGAATCACTAGGATGCAGTGCACTAGAGTGCACTGAGGAGGAGCACTCTAAAAAGCAGGTGGGAGTGATGGGTGGCAGTGGATGAGCAAGAGGAGCCATGGCAGTTTGGGCACCGCACGGCATCCACCTCCGCTGTCCTGTGCTCTGCTGGGGGTACATGGTGTGCTTCCCTGTGCTGAGCTGTGCCCAGCCTCAGCTGAACAGGAGCCTGGCATGGGCCACCATCCCCCAGCTGCTCCCTGCGAAACCAGGTGCCCTCAGAAGCAGCAGAGAGCTGGGTAAATCCAGCAGCACTGGATGAACGGGTTTGTAGGTGTTTGTGAGCCCTCATCTGGAGGAAACAGCTAAAAAATGGTGAAAGATAGCACAGGTTTTCACTTCTCGGTGACCCTGGATGCAGCCTCTGCCCTTCCCAGCCTTTTCCTTCCCTGTGAGCCTTGTTCTGAAGCCCTGGGAGGGCTCCTGGGCTGGGTGGGCAGTGGCATTCTGCTCTGCAAGGCAGTGGTGCCTCCTTTCACAGGCGCTTTTGAAAGAGTCCCTGGAAAAAGCCCAGGAGGAATTGGAGAGGATGGAGCAGGACATGCAGGAGCTGGAAGAGCAAACACACAGTATCAAGGTAGTGCTGAGGCCACCCCCATGCCAGGAGCGTGGGTCAGAGCGTGCTGGCTTTCACGGCTTTCCCCTGTGCAGGAGTCCTCAGAGGTGCTCAAATCAGGGATACTGAGTAAATTTGGCATCCTGAAGGAAGCCCTGGAGAGTTTCCAGTGCCGGACGGTAGCCAGGATCAAGCAAGAGCAGGTAGCAGCACTGGAGCAAGTGGGGGAGAACTGGAGCCTCCTGAAGGACCACCTGTGCTTGGCCAGCACAGGGAGAGGGCTCAGCACCTTCTCACCTGCCCTGACCACAGGGCTCTTCTCCGGGTACCGTTGTTTTGTGGAATCAAACCCTATAACCCCAAATGAGTTATAAAGCAGGTATGTTTATTTCCAGCGCTGGGGTGCAAGGGGGTTCTCCTCCCAGCTTGCACACACCATAGAACTTAACTCGCAGCTACTTATAGTGCAAAGACATGCATAGTTAAAAGCGCCTACTACATATTCACAACGTTTCCTCGCTTCGCATTATAATTAGTTCTGGAAGGTTTGCTCCGGTCTTGCGCCTGCATAGTGCCTCCTGGTGGTCGTGGGCCGGGGTCTTCGGGATGAAGTAAGAAATCTTCCTCAAGATGAAAAAAGATTTTCTCCTTTAACTGCATGCAGCACAGTCGGAACAGTTTAGAATTACAAGTGGCCTTGGTGAACTTTAGTGGACAAATTAAAATTCATCATCCAGACCATCGGTTGATAACCTTTTTGCAACAAGAATGTCTAGAGGAAAAATCTAAATGTAGTACCACACTGGTAAATGGGCTGACAGTTTTTACAGATGGGAGTGCAACACCTTATTGGCATTCCACATTCCCAACTGGACAGGCAATTGTAGAACGAACACATTGCACCATCAAAACTCTTTTGCAAAAACAAAACCAGGGGGAACAGGGAGAAACGCCAGCAAATAGGTTAGCTAAGGTACAAGATGTTATGAATTGTTTACGATTGCCGGGAGATAATTCCCCCAATAGTGAAACGTATGCAAACCATGTCAACGGGAATGATTGATCATAAAAATCAAGTGAAAGTCATGGTAAGAACTTGGGAAGGTCCATTTCCATTGTCACCCTGGGGACGAGGATATGTTTGTGTCATTACAGACAGCGGTCCAAGATGGGTTCCAGCAAAATGGGTCAGTAATAATGGATGCTTGTGTGATGTCTAATTGTACCTATAACATCACTCGAAAAGATCAGAATGTAAATGCCACCTTACCTGTGTATAGAAACGCTACAGCCTGGTACAGTTATACCTCTCCTAAGGTATCACATTCTTTTTCTTTTCCAGTTGCTTTGCCTGTAGAAATTTTTTCTGATTTGTGGAGATAAATGTGAGGAGGAATTCTGTCAAAATTTAGTGGTAGGCCGTGTAGCCTTGGATGGCTCAAACTACTAACTCCCAGTCTTACTATGTTTTATAACAAGAAACGAAGTAAACGAAATAAACAATATATCCATCAATTTGGGGCTGACTGCGAGAGTACAGTCACCTTTTTGGAACTTGGAGAAATGGTAGCTGCCTCAGCATTGGCTCCTGGGGCAGCAACTGCAGCAGCCTTGACAAAGCTGACAAATTTGGGATGTTGGTTAAGTCCTAGAAAAGTCCTAAGGATTTAGGACTTTGTCAGGCACACTGACAAAGCCTGGCTAAAGGCTGAAAACTTGCAGTTCGAGTGAACTCTTTTTCTGTAGGGGAGCATTTGGGAAAACACTAGCCTAGGAAAGGTGATGGTGGTCGATAGGTTGCAGGGACAGCAGCTTTCTACATTTTCACAGCACTCTGCTGCAGAAACTGACAGCCTCTGGCCTGGATGGGCGCACACTCTCCTGGGTTGAAAACTGGTTGGATGGCCGACCCAGAGAGTGGTGGTCAATGGAGTTAACTCCAGCTGGAGGCCAGTCACAAGTGGGGTTCCTCAGGGCTCGGTACTGGGTCCAGCTCTGTTCAATGTCTTTATCAATGACCTGGATGAAGGCATCGAGTGCACCCTTAGCAAGTTTGCGGATGACACTAAGCTGGGAGGAAGTGTGGATCTGCTGGAGGGTAGGGAGGCTCTGCAAAGGGATCTGAACAGGCTGGACCGCTGGGCCGAGACCAATGGGATGAGGTTTAACAAGGCCAAATGCCGGGTCCTGCACTTGGGGCACAACAACCCTCTGCAGCTACAGACTGGGGGAAGAGTGGCTGGAGAGCTGCACGGAAGAGAAGGACCTGGGGGTGCTGGTTGACAGCTGACTGAACATGAGCCAGCAGTGTGCCCAGGTGGCCAAGAAGGCCAATGGCATCTTGGCTTGTATCAGAAACGGTGTGACCAGCAGGTCCAGGGAGGTGATTCTCCCTCTGTACTCAGCACTGGTGAGACCGCACCTTGAGTACTGTGTTCAGTTCTGGGCCCCTCACCACAAGAAGGATGTTGAGGCTCTGGAGCGTGTCCAGAGAAGAGCAACAAAGCTGGTGAGGGGCTGGAGAACAAGTCTTACGAGGAGCGGCTGAGAGAGCTGGGGTTGTTTAGCATGGAGGAGGCTGAGGGGAGACCTTATTACTCTCTACAACTACCTGAAAAAGAAGTTGTAGAGGAGGGAGAGGAGAGGAGGGAGCTGGGCTCTTCTCCCAAGTGACTGAGGACAAGACAAGGGGGAATGGCCTGAAGCTCCGCCAGGTGATTCTATGATTGATTCTATGTGCTGTCATGCACTCACCTTCAAGAGGCAGCCAGCAGCCCTTCTCCAGACTCTCACTCCCCAGGCTGTGTGGACATCCAAACTCACGCAGCTGGTGATCACTCAGCTCTCCAATATGTCCAGCCTCCTCTGCAGGTCCTTGCTGTCCTCAAGCATCAACAGCTCCTCCCACTTTTGTGCCATCCACAACCTTAATCAGCAAACCTTCAAGTACTGCCTCCAGCTCATTTCAGATGTTGAAGAGTGCTGACCCTAAGACAGATCCCAGCAGAACCCTACTAGAGACCCTGCCAGCCTGATGCAACCTCAAGCTCATGACAGGAACCAAAGGAACTTCCTCACCAGCATTAACGCCCATTCTACCACCCCAGCATTCAAAGTAGAGCTCCTTTCTTTTCATTCTTCAAACACTCTAGATGAACAGGAACAGCACAAATCACCTGCAAGCTCAGATTGTGGCAGCTCAGTCCAAAAATCATTTTTATTTCCTTGCTAATTTAGACATTTCAAGGAATGCATACGATTTTTTTCAAAAGCAATATTCTTTACTTTCAAGGCATCCATTTTGTCTCTGCCCAAGCTGATGAGTTGCCTCCTGTCATCTATTGTTTGTGTAAGCATATATGTGCTTTCTTCCAGCTTAGTGCTTGATGCGAGTCCAAAAACCTGAGTGAAATCCAAAAAACTGAAACACTGCAAGCCATAAATCAAGGGCCAAGTTCCACGGTCCCTACACTTCAGTTCAAATTCCCGGTTCTACAGTGGAAAGCACCACAGGATTCAAGCCGTACATTCTATAGTACTTGGTGACCTTACTCAAGAGGAATTTAAGATAGAAAAATCCTACCCTGAAAATAATTTATGAGGAGTGAAGTAGGCAGAGTTCCCTGTGATCACTGCAACATGGAAGCTTTTTCCCAGGGCTCCTGATCTTCTGGCTATACTAACTTCATTTGGAGAATAGCAACTATTAGGTTCCTGGCTTGAAGTAAAGCTCTGGAGTAGCCCAAAAGCTCTAGAATAGGGCAAAGGAGATGAGATTCCAGATGTACCAACACTCAACAGAAATCTCATGCCTGCTCATACTGCCTACAGATTGGATGAATCTGCCCTGCAGAGTCCACTGGGTTTATTATTCCTTTTTTCTCAGACTGTCTTAGTAGGCAGAAAACAAACTGCTCCCAAACTTCAGCACAAAGCAAGCACGGATGCAATCTCATTCTCCCTTCATGAATGAAACACTTCTGAAACAGCCCAGCACAACAGTATAGGCACTGGCAGTTTGGTTAAAACTATCGCTGCATTCTCACATGAAAAATGAGGAATCTCACGTTTGATACAGTGTTGATGGACACACTGCACTTCAGAAAGGATTCTGGGATTCTGTTGTCTTACTTTATTTAAATAAAAAAACCCTCCCAAGTCCCTGAGTTGAGAACTGTTAAGCTTTCCCTGACAGCAAGGTTTTTAAGCTCCTCCAAGCATAACCAAGTAAAAAGTTGATATAAAAATAATAATCATCAAGAGTTGTCAAAGCAAATCTGACACTGCAGTGGGAAGAAAAGGTTCTCACCTTCATCCATCTCTGAAATTATAAAAACAAGTTTTTTCCTAAGTCCAAACAACTCTTCTCACACACAGGCTGATGCAGTAAGCGTTCACCACACGCAGACACAGAGTTTGCGTGCGCTTGGAGATCTCCACAGAAATCAATTTTAAGATAATAATAGGTGCTTGTAAACACGCTTAAGGGTTTTTGCCTTCATCAGTTTTATTTGCCTTTCTCCCCAGAGCACTCAGAACACATTCAGTCAGATGTTCAGAGCCTCCATGGTCTTCACCAAGGTGACGTGGCTAGAAGAGTCTGTCTCTCTCCTGCTGCTGTCTGCACGGTCGTTCTTACTGGCCAAGACCTTTTGTCGGTGCCTTTCTTCCTGCCGCTTCTTCTTCTCCAGCCGCTGCTGTTCCTTCTTCTGTTTTTTAGATACCTGAAAGGGAAGGATGCAAACACAAAGCTGAAAGCATGCGTTTTCTGCTCAGCTGGGTGAAAATACACTGGAGAGGACATGGGCAGATATCAAAGCAGCTGACAAACAATGTTTATTCCAAACTACTCTTAACAGGAGTTTATTTTGTGTCATTTTAGGAAGAATGCCACATGTCACTAATAAATGTTTGTATCACAGAAGTCACAGTTGTAGCAGCAACAAAATTCAGTAAGCAGTTCTTTGTAATTCCAAGGAGGAGGCAGTTGCCAATTAAGCAATCCTAAGCATTCACCTAATTAAAGAACACGTGAATCCCTGCCAAACCGCCCTTCTCATACCTTCGGGTTTCTGCCAGCTTGATTCTTGTCATTGTTTCTAGCCTGTCCAGTGTTGTTTCCTATTTCACCTTGATGCAAGCTTTGATTTCCAGAGATTCTTGAGCCATATCTATTTTCTTCTGACAAAGTTCTGCTACACGATTCCTGAACTTCACTCTGGGGATCATGCTGCTCCTCAGCACCTACCAACAACAGAGATTTTTCTCAGACATGCTCTGCCCAGAAGCTGTCTCACTATCAGCCAATTCCTTCTTCCAGAACTTATAGTATCATAGAATGGTTTGGGTTGGAAGGGACCAAAAAGATAATCCAGTTCCAACCCCCTGCCATGGGCAGGGACGCCTCTCACTGGATCAGGTTGCCAATTTCTGGCACAGTGGCCTTTTTGGAATCTGGAATGAGTCTGTCCTCACTAATAATCCTGCTAAGCACAGAAAGGCTGATGTGGCAGCACAGCCAACTGCAAGCTCCAACTGCTGCTGTCCCTGTTGAACTGCTGTTATCAGGGAATGCTGACGTCGGACAGCTTCTTCTGAAGCACCAGGTGAAACTCCCTGTACTTACTTATTCTTTCCACTTCATTCATTTGAATGACGGCAAATATTGCAGATTCTACATTGTAGTCTTCCACGTCCAGGATGCGACGTACTAAATCAGTGTCCTGTCCGTGGAAAAGAAAGATAACACTGACAACGACAGGTCAAATCACTGACATACATTCAATTAACACCCATCTGTGCCACAGAGAACAGCTGTCTGCTTTCATCACCTTTCAGTTACCCTGTTTGACGCTTCTGAAAAAGCTGAGGGAGAAAAATCTTAAAATCCTGATGATACCCGGACAAAGGAATATCCTGTTTCAGTGTTAACTGGTTCCACTCCTGGCTCTCTCTGTTCTATGCTCTTCCACAGCGCAAGCAGCCGTCTGCAGGAACCACATGGGCTCTCCAGTGACAACAGCCAAGATCCAGAGTACCAAGGTGTTGGAAATGTCCCACTACAAACACCCTCAAAGATCGCAAATCTTACATACTTCGTTGCAAAGTGAATTCCCTGAGAGACTGCAAGACAAACCTTCAAAACTTATCAGGAATCCACACAGAGCATGTATTTCATCTACATTTCAGGGTTGAGTCCAGGATAAAATGCATCCTGATTTATGGCTGTGGTACTGAAACTGCCCAAGATGAGTAATTTTTAGGCTACTTTCATGTATCGAGAAAGTTTGAACATGTAACACAAAGGCTATTCAATACTTACTGAACACCCAGTAGCTTTCAACACTTTTTGTACAGCATCTTCTGTTTCACCTTCAATCTCATCTGCTTCAAACTCACCCTTCCAAAGCTTCGCTTCCTCCCTCTTATTTGAATCATTTTTGCAAAGCATCTGCAAGAAGAGTGAAGCCCAGCAGATCACAAAGGCATGCAGCAATTCTATCATAAACAGTGAAATAATCTGACACTGTCATAAATTGACTTGTTATGGCACACTTCTCAGATATATCCTGTGTCAAAGCACCTGGGAATCGCGTAACTTCTATGATCATTGACACTGTTTCCCACAACTCAAACACTGCCGAGCAAGCTCTCACACGCTACCAGGCCATGCATACCAACAAACAATTTGTGGCTTTTGAAGGGACCAAGCGCTATCTCAGTGCAAACGAGAAGGGAAATCAACCGGTAACATTCATCTGCTCTGTTTCTCACCCACAGCTGACTGAGGTCACCATCAAAACCAACCTCCATCTGAAGATACGCTGGAGCTTCAGAATCATCGTTGATTCTCCTCACGCTGTCGTAGTGCTCTCTGTAACGGTAAGCAATATGAAGTTCCCTCACGTTGTTTTTGTCTGTGCCCCGAATCTAAATGAAACAAACAAACAAACAAACAAACTTGCAAATTAGGATCTGGAATCAACTCTAGCATCACATTTTTCAGAGTTTCTATTTTTTGAAGCAATGATGAACACTGATCAGAAGCAGACGAAGTAGCTACTGAAGCGTCTTTAAACGGGTACCCTAATAAGCCAGATGTGCCACAGTCACAACAGAGCTACTCTCTCAAGGATTACGTCTGAAAACCAGCAGCACAACCGTGGGTCCATTACATCACGGCAAACAAAGCATGGCATGAAAGTATTTCAGTGGGAAGCTCAAAACCGTTCTCTACACTTTCCACAGAACTATTCCTTTTCTGATCATCTTCCCAGACCCTGTTTCAGTTACAGCTTCCCTGGAGTGTACACCTTTTTCCCCTCAAACACGAGAAAAAGAAAAGTTTGTGCAAGTTACGACCGCAGTGGGAAGAGTCTGCCACAGTACATTTTGCTCTGCAGTTGGGACAAGATGCTGTTTTAACTGTTTGCACTCAAACTGAATACATTTTGTTTTTAAAAGAAAGACTGGTAGAAATAAAACCAAGCCATGACATATTTACTCTTTTCAAGAACACTGTTAACAACACTCGCTTTGTCAGTACCAAGTACAGCAGTTCCTGTAGAAAACTCCTGCTCCGACTATTCTCTGCTGACGCAAGAATGATTCCTACCCCAATCATCAGTGCCTCGAACTATAAGCTAAAAGCTACACAGCATTCTGAATCTGGCAAGGAATGCATAAAAGCACACTGTGTGTGCAGATCGCTTTGCTTACTTGTCAAGCCAGAGTTCAATGACCTGACAGCTTTCCTGGAGAAGACGTCAGTGAGCAAACGACAAGAAATGCTTTGCTTTAGGGCTCCAGAATTTCCCAATCCCTTTACGTCTTTGAATCAGCTTATCCCAACTTACGGAATTTACACAAAGACACCTTTCAGCCACGACTGCAGTTTCTGTTGCACAAACAACTTCAGATTTCATAATGCATTCACCTCCATTCAACACATTGGATCCAAGTAAGATTTATTTTCAATGTTTCTACTCTGCCAGAGCCTAAACGGGTACCTATCAAATCCTAAAGCTCTTGAAATTCTGAAAATTGTCCAGTCTAGGTCTGAGTGGTGAAGCCTCTTTCTGCATGCCTTCTGCACACTACACTGGTACTCTATTCAGGCTATTCACAAGCACCTAAGACAACCTTTCATCAACAAGACTATGCTCAGGCAAAACAGAGCTCATCACAGACTCTGTTTACAACCCTGGAAACGTCAATAAATAGAGAAAAAGAGTTTAAGATCTGAGCAGATATACGAGGTATCAATAAAGATTTGAGGACACTGAGGTGAGTATCTGGTTCAAAACAGCAACAAAATGAAACTCTCCTGCAGGGTCATCACCTCTGCACACCTGCAGGTCAAGCAGTTGAGTATCTGTGCTCATTGTGTGCTTGCCAGGTACACTTTTTTTTAAACAAAAACCCCTGTGAGTTAGCTGTCTCACTGCCAAGGGTGCGTATAAATGAGAGTTCAAACTCAGGTGGGTTTAGGAATCTCTGGGACACTCTTGTAAATGTATTTAAGACCCCACTGATAGCTTTCATCTGGTCCTTATTGCCCTGTTTAATCTGTACACTCTGTTGGTGCTGTCCGTAAACTGGGTCCAGCCCTTCAATCATTACTTCCATCGTATAAAACACCCAGAAACAATCTTGACATGACCTCAGGCTCTCACTCGGTCAGTGAACAGGCAGAGACTGGGTGTAGACCTGCCACAGGAAAACACCACAGAAGAGCAGGAGGGACCTGATGGATGCCTCACTAAGTGCCTCACTGTCAGAGGAAACCACACACAGAGTCCTTCCTTTCCAGAAGCTGATTAAATACTGCCTTAATGTTTTAAAGCTCATTCCCTCTTCCATCCAGACCAGAACCTCATTTCTCCAACCTTCAGAAACCTTCTCATTCCCAATCCCATGCAGCATCAACAGAGCTTCTTTCCCACAGGCTGCAGGGACCACCTTACTACACCTTCACTTCCATTTTCCTGAATGTTTTCATACAGGTTTCCTTGAGTTTGGCTCAAATCTGTATCAGAGAAGTCCCCTTGTATTTAGTCCAATATCCAGGAGACAGAACCATAACAGGGAAGGTAGCAGCTTAAAACCAAATTAAAGCATGCTACTCTGTCTTCACACACTTATCAGGCATTCACTGTTTTCCTTCATTCCCTCTCATCCTCACTGAAGGTTCTTCCTTCAAGGCTGACAAAGCAAGCACAGTTCTAATCCATGCCAAGCTCCCTATGGCTACCAAGCATTCTCTTTTAACAGATCAGCAAGTTTCTACACTGTTTGAATCTACCAGCTAAAAATTAGGCAAAAATACAGAAGTGTTGTTTCTCACCTGCCAGAGCGGCGCATTAGGCTGATGAATAACCACATTCAACTGATTGTTCCTTGCAAAGGCCACAATAGCATCGTTGCCAGCAAAGGTACCGGGCTTGGCCAAATTGGTAACTAAGAGAAAAAACATTCATAAGAGTTGGAATCCCAGTGTCCAACACCTCCAAAAGCACTGGAAGGATAGCAACAAAATTTCAGCACAAGCCCAGGAAATTCCGGAAAGGAAATCCCAACAGTGAAATGAAAACTGCTGAGAACATGGCAGTGACAGAAATTAACACATCTTACATGACCACAGAAACCTCTAAAAAACATGGTACACCCTCAGATTATGCAAGGCCATCAGCTCAGAAGGAACAGTGCCATGCACTAACCGAGCAAACCATTTCCAACAGCCCCTGCATGGCACCTGGCACATCCCCAGAACACTCAGAGCAAAGGCTGTGTTGGTCTTGGCTTCCCCTGTGTTCCCACTGTGAAACATCAAACGTCAAGGAGAGAAAGAGACCTAGAGAAATCAGCCACTCAACACCCAGTAGCATTCAAGGACAGCCAGACAACACCAAATTTTTACTCCTTGCCTTTTTTTGCCTCCTTTCTTTCTCCTAAGTTTCTCCTAAATTTAAACAATTCCATGACAAATGTAACACATTCAATAGCTCACCTTTCTACCGAAAGAAAAGAGAAATGTAAACTTACATTTTCCAACAACTAGAGGGGAGCCCTAACATAGTTCTGGGATGAGGAGCTGTTTAGTACAAAGGTGCTTAGTTGAGACATAATGACATTAGACAATAATGTCTCCTTTCGTGTCCTGTGGAGACCCTACCGTGTTTGTCAAAGGGCACATCATCCTCCACAAAAGGCTCAAAATCCTCCCGCCACTTTATCATGTAATCCACTGTCTCCTGGCGATGTCTGAGGTGGTTCCGTGAGTGGCCCTCCAGCTGATCACCCAGGGCCCGGAACAAACAATTCCTACCAAGAGAGGAGTCGCAGGTGAGTCTGGCTGAAAGAAAACAAACATACAGCCCTAAGTGAGTGGCCCTGGCAGAGCAGCAGGGACAAAACGGTGTTAACTGGGAAGAAGAGCTGTACTCCTCCTACCCATTAAGTTCAACAGGATATAAATGGGATGTAACACCTATTCCCTTTGAATGGCTGCTGGAATGAGAAGAAATGCTGGTAGGAACATGTTTTGAGGGAACATCAAAAACTCCAACTGAGCAAGCCAAGGGTGGTAACAGTGCCAGGCCAAACTGTCTTAAACTGGCACTGAGACAAATGACACAACAGAATAAACAACCACTCAATGATCCACCAAGCAGTTTCCCAGCAGGCACTTTAAATTCTACTTTCTCCCAATCCTTATAGACCTTCTGGCCACCCAGCAGGCCAGGGGAGCCCTCAGCTCTGCTGGGGATCAAGTCTGGGACCAGCAGAGCCCTCACGCCAGCAGGGCACAGGCCTTGGGCCTCAGGGACACAGGCCCTGCAAAGACCCAGAGCGGAGCCTTCTGACCTCTGTGGGGTACAGGAGGGAAACCTCACTCTAAAGAGCAATGGTCCGGCTCAAATCCTGAGGGAAAGCCCTTGGCCCCAGGGACACCGGCTCCAAACGCCCGGGCCAGGAGGCCCAAGGACGCCCCGGGCAGACCGGGCGCGGCGCTCACCCATCGCCTGGCACCTCCCTCAGCTTAAGGCCGAGGGCCCGGAGCTGCACGGCGAGGCCCCCTCCGCCCGGGCCCGAGGCCGTCCACTGCTTGGGGCCGCCGGTGCCGCCCGGCAGCGCTCGCCGCCCGGGGCCCACCTCCCTGCTTCCGGGACATCCCTGCCGTGCGCCCTCACGTGACTGTCCTATCACGTGACTCCGCCTCTCACGTGACCGCGTCGCCAGCGGGAGCGGCTCCGGGGTGGTGAGAGCGGCGCCGCCCCGGCCGCCCCGCCACTGCCGCCCCCTGGCGGCTCCTACGGGAGGAGGCGGGAGAGGGAAGGAGGAAAAGGGAGGTTTCGTAAGTGGAGTGGCGTCAGAGATGGGGGCGATACCGAAGTTGCTCTGGAGCGTGTCCAGAGAAGAGCAACGAAGCTGGTGAGGGGCTGGAGAACAAGTCTGACGAGGAGCGGCTGAGAGAGCTGGGGTTGTTTAGCCTGGAGAAGAGGAGGCTGAGGGGAGACCTTATTGATCTCTACAACTGCCTGAAAGGAAGCTATAGGGAGGTGGGTGCTGGCCTCTTCTCCCAGGTGACAGGGGACAGGACAAGAGGGAATGGCCT
This sequence comes from Cuculus canorus, assembly GCF_017976375.1. Lineage (NCBI taxonomy): Eukaryota > Metazoa > Chordata > Aves > Cuculiformes > Cuculidae > Cuculus > Cuculus canorus. Next base: position 284,737 of record NW_026527849.1, read on the forward strand.
CAAGCTGCACCAGGGGAGGGTCAGGCTGGATAGTGGGAAAAAAATTTCACAGAAAAGGTTATTGGGCACTGGAACAGTCTGCCCAGGGAGGTGATTGAGTCACCATCCCTGGAGGTAGTTAAAAGATGGGTAGATGAGGTGCTCAAGAAGATGGTTTAGTGGCAGATAGGAATGGCTGGACTCAATGATCCAAGAGGTCTTTTCCAACCTGGTGATTGTATGATTCTGTGATTTATCAGGGCTGGGCAGTGTGAGGCAGCGATCTCCATCAGTCTTGTGCAGCCAGACAGGAGCTGGGACAGAAAAGATTTTCCACTCACATGCACGTGGATAAATTTTTCCAGAATTTTTATGCATATTCTATTACTTTCCAAGGTCTAATTTTATTGTTATTATGAACTTCACAACAGCCAAATCTCTCACTAATTTGGAGCTTTGGCTCCAGCTCTGCCTGACCTTGCATTTGACATAGGGAGAGACTTCAAACAGAGGTGGTTACAGAAGCAGACACCTCTGCTCAGAACAGATCACACTGAACTCAAGGCATTTTCATCTCCAAAGAATGAACTGTGTCTGGGAAACACTGCTTAAAATAAAAAAAACCAACATGCTCTTAGGGGGGCATTCTTTCTAACTTTCAAAAAATACAATTACTGGGAACTCTCTTTAGCTTAAATCAAAATCTTCCACTTTTTGTAACAGTAACGACTTCTTGTATCAGGACTCATTGTAGTGTTATTATGAACTTCAGAACAGTCAAATCTCTCGCTAATTGGAGCTGGGTCCAGCTCTGTGTGACCTTGCATTTGAAATAAGGAGAGGCTGCAGACAGAGGGGATTGCAGAAGACGACACATCTGTTCAGCACAGATCATACTGAACACAAGGCATTATCATTTATGGCATCAAGTTGTGCCAGGACAGGTTCAGATTAGACATTAGGAAAAATTTCTTCACCAAAAGGGTTCTCAGGCACTGGCAGAAGCTGCCCAGGGAGGTGATGGAGACTCCATCCCTGGAGGGGTTTAAAAGATGGGTGGATGAGGTGCTCAGGGATGGTTCAGTAGTGGACAAGTACGATTGGACTTGATGATCTCAAAAGTCTTTTCCAACCTAGCAATTCTATGATTCTATGATTCTATTTCCAAAAGAACAAAGAATGAACAGTATCTGGAAAAACACTATTTGAAAAAAATCATGCTCTCAGAGGGACATTCTGTCTAACTTTCAAAAAAAAAAAACCTCCAGTTACTTGGATGAAAGATTAACTCTACTTTAGCTTAAATCAAAATATTCCACTTTTTTGCATCATAACTACTTTTTGTATTGGGGAGCTACCAGGCTCCAGGAGCAGCTGGGAGAACGGTGACAGCAGGGCCAGGATATGAAGAGCAGCACCGTTCATTACGAGCATCACTTGATGCTCTTCCTGAGCCTACCACATTCCTGCCTAATTAGCACCTGCTGCTAATTACACTGTGCAGGGGCCCTTCCTCAGGCATGGCCACAGCCCGTCCCCGCTCTGTGCCCTCCCAGCCCCGCTCTCGTTCCCCCTCTTCTAGGTCTGTCTCTGCTAGGCATCCATCATCACTCTGCAACCAACTGGAATGGGAACTGGGAGAAGACGGAGCATTCATGGGGTGGCAGAGCAGGAACGAGGCTGGCGGGAGCAGGAATGATGGGAACGGGGCCTTCGGGAGCACAGATGACAGGAGTGTGGCTGGTGGGAACAGGAATGGCAGGAATGGGACTGGTGGGAATGGGGCTGGCAGGAACAGGGCTGAAGGGAGCAGGGATAGCGGGAGCGGGGCTGGTGGGAGCATGGCTGGTGGGAACAGGGATGGCAGGAACAGGACTGGTGGGAATGGGGCTGGAAGGAGTGGGGACAGCAGGGCTGAGGCTGGCAGGAGGGGTTTGGTGGGAACATGGCTGGTGGGAGCAGGGCTGGTGGGAATGCAGCTGGCGGGAGTGCAGCTGGTAGTAATGGGGCTGGCGGGAATGGGGCTGGTGGGCGAGGGGATGGCTGGGGTGGGATTGGTGGGAATCCAAGCATGGATTTTGCTCTGAAATGATCCAGCTGCTCTCTTGCATCCGTTTCCTGTCACAAACAAGTCCATAAGAAGCATTCCATAGAAACACATTTTTTATGCAAACAAAATAAAAGCACAAAAACAGGATGAGTATCTAAACTGACTGCAAATGATTAATGAAACAGTAATTAGCTTAAGTAGTGTTAAGGGGCAGTAGGTAATTCAGTTAATTACAGCTTGCATGCAAAGCAGCGACCATCATTTGTGTCACCAAGGACAGAACTGAGCCAGAATTAGGGCAGTTCCTTTGAAAACGCCGTCATTGAAGGACAGTAACGAATGGACATTTTTAGCCCAATATGACTGACAGAAACTAGGCAGAGGAAACCATGTGCTCAGTGAACACCAGTGCCAAAAACGCAGCCAAAGAATCACACAACCGTGGCCTCCTGAGCCCTACGCAAGATCACGCTTCCTGCCTTGGGGTCCCAGTTCCCCATGGCAGTGACCTGCACCCCTAGGGAGGCACAAGGACCTCTCCAAACCACAATGTGCTCTCCTTCTTCCCTTGAGTGCATTGTCCTGTCTTCTGGCATGCATCCATAGCAAAATAACCATGCCTCTCAACCTGACTCGGAGCTTCCAGCATATGGAGGTGAAAGGCACAGAAATGTCACTTCTGCCCACTGCTGGAACACAGAGCGAACAGACACAGAGGCATCGATTCACCTACCCAGCTCTAAACCTTTCAGCGAGGAGCGTAGCTGCCCCTGATGGTGTCTGTTCCAGCTTCCTAGCATTGCCAGGACAGTTTCATACTGTTCTAGTGATTAAGAACCTGTAAATATTATGACATTTCCATTTTGGCCCTGGGAACCGCCAGTCTAAATTTGAAATTTCTAAAGCATTGGAATAATGTCAGAGCTGTCTGCTTTTTTCCAGATCTTTTCTTTCCAATGGCATTAACTTACTAATAAGGAGGAATGTGAAATGCAATAGAGAATTCTGGTTTTTAAACAGAAGTGAGCCCTGCAGTTTGCCAGCCACTTCCACATGTTCTTGTACTTCAGTTGTGAGTCCCACTTCTGCAACCAAAAGCTCTTCAGGTCCCTAAAATTTAGGGTCACCCAAAAGTCTGACAAACCCTGCTGCACACCACGTCAGCAGGAATACAGCAGGAATACAGCAGGAACACCTAGAGACTCTTACGAAGTTTGCTTACAACACACCTTCTGCTATTGCTCAGCAAAGGAGAACAAGCTCTTCTCACCTCATTCCCCCTGAGATTAGAGTCTTCCTGAACTCCTTGCCCTCCTACATTGCAGCTGTTTTATTTCTTTCTGTTGGAGGGAGAGGCTGGTACATGGCAGCACAGGCAGCCCGAGCATTCAGGTGCACTTGAGGCTACAGACTTTCCTTCCTTCCTTCCTTCCTTCCTTCCTTCCTTCCTTCCTTCCTTCCTTCCTTCCTTCCTTCCTTCCTTCCTTCCTTCCTTCCTTCCTTCCTTCTCTTACAGAGAAACAATCTGTATTTTACCCGTCAATTAAAAGGGCAGAAATTAAGAGAGGAAGGAGTTTTGTTTAGGCATTTATTTTTCAGAAGAACTGAATATTCAAAACCCCCTTAACAGGGCTTTCCTGAGTGCGTGAGGTTATCCTGTGAGTGGCAAGAGAAAGTAGACAGTTCTACCAAGACATTGACCTTGCTTTTAATTTTCAGATCTCTCCCATGGACTCCGAGAGTTCCTATATGACCCTAAGTGACACTTCAGTTCGCACCTGAAGCCCTCTGATGGCTGAAACCAACAGGGATGCTCCCAGGATAAAAGAGTTGATAATAATCAGGCATTTGACACTCCACATTAATAATCTCAATCTCATTCTTTACCTTGTGCTGAGGGGTAATGGCTCTAGGGTACTGAGTATTGCTAAAGCAAGAGCAGACTTCCTACCCAGAGCACTCAAAACTGGTGATACTTACGCTCTCCCTAATAAAAGCCCTGCATTCCATACACCAATTCACTTATTCATCTGTGTCTTACTCATTTATTCATCTAAGTCATATTCACTTATTCTTCTGTGTCTGTCACTGTCATAAAAGTGGTGTTCAGAGACCAGTGACACTGCTTTAAACAAATAAAGTACTATTCTTGTACCAACAGTAGAGTCAGGCGCTCACAGTGAACGAAGCTGCTGTCTGCTCATGCCATGGGGTCTGCTTCCGGATGGGAATTGCTCACTGATACTATCATCAGCCATTGTAAAAATGTCTCGGCTACGAAGTTAATTGTTAACTCAGGTCCCCATCTCATAAAAACATCGTATTGTAGGAGCACAACATGTTTAAAGCTGTCACTAATCAATCATGCATACAGTGGGAATAAAGCAACATATAAAAGGAGCCAGAAGCTCAGCAAGTCCTTCAGCTACAGGAAGACAAACGGCACCGAGGTTTATCTCCATGGAGAAATCCACTGACAAGGGAAACAGATCAGCAGCTCCCAGAGTACCACAGGCTGAAAAGGACAGCCCTGCGCCTGCTGCGGAAGGTGCTGCAGGAATGAGCAGAGCAGGGGCCCTGCCAGAAAATGCTGCAGACATGAAGAGGCCGGGATTTACTGAAGAATGTGTTAAAGAAAAAGAGAGGTCTTTGGGCACCGAGAGAGGCAGTCCTGATGCCTTCAAACCAGCAGTTTTGGAAAGAGACTGTCCAGACTTAAAGCCTCTCGTGATGCTAATGAACAAAACCTCTCCTGAAGCAGGAGGTTTTGAAATGAACCACCAGTGTTCAAGCACAACACCTATCGACATGGACTGCCTCATTTGCTTCAACAAGTACAACATCTACAGGGTACCAAAGCTCCTGAACTGCCAGCATGCATTCTGCGCTGTCTGCCTCAAGCTTATCCTCAGAAAGGAGGAGAGTGCCTGGATCATCACCTGCCCGCTGTGCAGAAAAGCCACTTCTGTGTCAGGAGGACTTATCCGCACACTTCAAAACAAAGAAGACATCATGGAGCACTTGGAAAACCCCAGTTCCAATCCTGAGGTACACATCTCTGCCATAGGGCTGGACAATTGGACTCAGAGCAGCCAGGACATCTTATACAGAGATGAAAACGCTCCAGCAGACAACAGACTGGCTGTCCAGAGACTTGCGCTGCTCCTGCTGCTGGTGGTGATTCTCACCATCATCATCCTCCCATTTACATACTTGGGGCTGGTCAAATGGGTAATTTGTCTTATGCTTGCATTGGGGTTGGCCTTGTCTGTGGTGCTTTGCTGCACTCCTAAATTCTACTGGAGAGGTAATAGCGACTCGCACAAAGAGACCCACATCGCTGCTATTGCCTGAAACAATTAATGTGAACTGCATAGAGACAATGGGCTAGTCCTGCCTACAAAGCTGCAGTTGGGAGCACTGGTCCGTTACTGGACTTTGAAAGCAATCACTCATGTAATCAATTCCACAGGTGGCTAAGCTGGCTCAGCAGCAATGTATGGTGGTGTTAAATTTCATTATGGGAAACTTAGCCAATTATTTATATGTTGATATTTATGAGATAAAAATTGTAGGTTTTCCACATGATTTTTATTCCAGACTAATAATGTTGTTGTTTGGCTTTTGTCATTGTGTTCTTCTTTGTGTCATCTCCTGCTTAGCACTGCAGGACATTATCTGGAACACCTGGCAGATGATATCCTGTGAAAATCCTGTGCTTGCATTTTCCCACTCCCTTAACTCATGTTCACCTTACCTTGTGACAATGCAGCGAAACCAGGGACTGGGTGCCCAGCCTCCATGGAATACCATGGAACAGAGTGGATTTAACAGAGAGTATCACTTGAATCCCTGTCCCTGCCCAAATGGCTGTTGGCTGAAATGGGGAGGTGGGACTGAGAAAAGAGGAGCCTAAGAGTCTAGGAGACTAGAGAGGGAGAGGCAAAATCAACACTTCTCACCTTGACTCCGTGGCGAGGCTCTCAGAAGCTCATGACACTCCAAATTCCCCATGTTATTTAGCACAGAAATAGTTCTCTTGCCTGCACTCCTCTATCTGGCTGCCTGCATTGCTTCTCTGCATGCCCTGTTTCTGTACAACGCTGCCCTTGGAGGTGCTCACAGCTCTCCTTCCAGAGATCCACAGCAATTTGTCTGTTGCCATGCTGGAACACATGAGATATTTTTATATGGAATTAAAGTTTAATGATGTTAGTTGCTCATTGACTTCTGTGTTTCAGTTCCTCGCTGACAATTAATGTCAAAACATTGCACAGTTTCCTCGCTGACAGAAGTACCACTGAGAAAGTGTGTTGGGGAACAGGTACAGCTGAGTTGTGAGTAAAGCAAGAAAGTATTGGGTTGGGTTTTTTCCTGATTTAAAAAAAAAAAAAAAAAACTTAGTTGCTAATAAAATATTCTGTAACCCAAATAAAATTTAATTGGAAAATAATGAGAAGTTTGCTCTTAGTTACGTTATATTTTGAAGAGCACCACAGATCTCAGTAGACCTTGGATCAGGCCTCTGGCAAATATTTGTGTTTGATAAGAATGGAAACTGCTGTTCTCTAGTCGCTCAATATATAAACACACATGGTGCCTCACCAACAGATAAAAGAGATTAGACTGAGAGGAGAAGGAGCAGTTGTCCTCCTAGAGTCTTGGAAAAAACAGGTCTGTTTTCTGCCTAAGAACATGAACCTGCAAGAGAAATAAATGCTTTGTTTTTCTTAATATATTTGGACAGAAGCTGGCTTTTTGCAGAGCGCCTGCATAGTAACATTTCCTAATATCCAACCAGAAAAAGCTCTTCTGTTGGGAAAAGGCAGGTAGCTTTAAACCCCAATATTTCATTGAACTGTATTATTCCAAATACAAAGACTCGAGTAGATATTCACCCATCTAGAAAACAATTTCAGAAACTCCTGCCAAGTCTTTCAGCTCACCATCTTTCCGTCAAGTTCCGTTCACCAGCACTAACAGGTGACGGGCACTGTAAAGGTTTGTAACAAATATATTAGTATATTAATATGTAAATATATCATAGAATCATAGATAGAATCATGGAGTGGTTTGGGATGGAAGGGACATTAAAGCCCATCCAGTTTCAACCTCCCTGGCATGGGCAGGGACACATGTTGCTAAATTAATGAATATAAATACTATTCAATTAACTAATATAAATATTAATATAGCAATATTGCCCTGTACGTAGGGCATGTGAATGCATCAGAATGTTAGAAGGGTTAAAGGAAAAGCATGTACTAATTGCTACAGAACACTGATCTCACTTAAATGGCCAGATAGCAAGGAAGAAACAAGCTGTCCTAAAGATAAGATGACAAAGATGACCTGGACCAGGGCCATGTAATCATCCCAATTGAAAAAAAAAACCAAAAAACTTGAGGAATTTTGCCTAAGAAGGAAAGAGACCAAGCAAAACACCGCATACCACCAGCTCCAGAGCGGTGCATAGATGGCAGCCTGTATCAGTTTGCCATCATCAGCCAAGACACATAATGAAGATTTTAGAGGCCCTTGTCCTTCATATCACTCACAGCAGAGCCTGTCCAGCCAGCGTGGAATTGTTGGCACGTGGGTGCAAACAACTGAAACCAGAGAATGAATGGGAACGGGAACAATCTGTTTGTTACCTATCACTCTGCCCTTCCCAAAGGGTGCGTTTAGTTTCATTACACTCATTTCTGCAGTGCCAAAACTCAGGCTGACAGAAAGGGCTTCCCTCAAGACAGCACACGCCAGTGGGCAGGAGGCAGGCACGCAGTGTGATTACCAGAGAGACTGACTCTGAAAGAACCCTGTGGACCCAGACTGGGAGATTGCCAGCCATGGACGGCCAGGGTGCCCCACTGCTTTGGATCAACACCTTACATGGCTGCGTTCAGCAGTTCAACAGAAATGCTTATTCAGCCCTTGAGAGCCACTAAAAGGCAGCCAATTCTGAGTTCGTGCATGTCCGTGGGAGTCCTGGGGCACTACAACACAATACCTTGGTGACAGCCATTGGTTCTTATCTGACAAGATAAGGCTTGATGACAACGCAAACCTAGGAAGCAGCAACTCTACTTATGGAGAAATTGTATTCTTATTCTAAAACATAAAGGATTTGCTTGCACTCAGTTTTAATTCATTCCAGGCAAGCAAGTTTCAGCTCCAAGTCACCTTGCCCTGCTTACTTTACCCAGATGCCTCCCAATTTCGGATGGTGATTAGGTACCGCACTGTAGCCTGCAAGAGAGAGGTTCACAGAGAAACAGGCCCAGGCAGTAAATATTCAGCTGCAACCAACAAACTGTTGTTCAGGTGATTCCCTGCTTCTTGTGAAACATTTGCAAATTGTCCACCGTGTTGTGCAGTTCCCTGAGTCATGGGGAAAGCAGACCTCCTGCACTCGAAGTGGGATCAACAGGAGTCCTCTTTGAGAACCTCAATGTCATGTTTAATGACCACATGATGGCGATTAAAATACCTATACCTAACATGGAAGGTCCTCACATGGGAGGTGCTCCAGCCCTTGGATCAAATTAGTGGCCTCTGAACTCACTCCCACAGCTCCATGTCCTTCCTGTGCTGAGGACTCCAGAACTGGATGCAGGGCGCCAGGTGGGGTCTCACCAGAGCAAAGCGGAGGGGCAGAATCCCCTCCCTCACCCTGCTGGCCCAACTGCTTTGAATGCAGCCCAGCACATGGTTGGCTTTCTGAACTGCAAGTGCACATTGGCAGCTCGTATTGAGCCTTATGCTTATTTATAAGTCCAACATTGTACATTTTAAAATATAAGTCATTTACCCCACATATCAAGCAACCAAAACTAGTTTTGTTTTCGTGACATGCAATCATACAGAGAAACTGCTCTCCTGCCCCTGAAAAAGAAAAAAAAAGGTTTCTCCAAAAGTTAAAACATGTTGGACTTGGGGTTCCAGCCTGAGACTGCTCTGACACCAAATGCATTTTTTAAACATCCCAAACACAATGCGAGAGCCTCATGCTTGGGTTGCTGAGTGAACTCACAAGCCTTGGAGTTTCTGCAGGGCCAGTGAACCACACAGAACAAAGCCTCTGAAGCTGCCCATGCCAGTCACTCTGCTGCTATTGAACCTGACACACAGGTCCTCTTGTTTGCCTGAGTGCATGCTTCAGCGTCTGCTCATGTGGGGTCCCACCCAGTGACACAGCACAAACTTAGACAGCACTGATACTTTTGTTTTCCTCAAGATAAGCCTCCGAGACACCCAACTGTCCTACTATGGATCTGGCAAAGCTGCATCTCAGGACAGCAAACTGGGAGCAGCTTCATCATCTGCACATCCCTGTCTCCCTCTGTAACCCTCTCAGAGAGGGAGAGGAGCTTCCAGGGGAGCAAAAGGACCGGCACCCAGGCAACCCTGCAGCCCAAGCAATTCAGCAATGTGGCAGACAAGGCTCATGATTGTGGGTAAAGGTGGGCTGTGAGGAAGGAGCAGCTATACCCATCTCACAGTATAGCTTCTCCTCTGGAGAGGAGAAGGCTGAGGAGAAACCTTATCGATGTCTGCAGGTCCGGGAAACGGAGGTTGTTGTGACGTGGGTGCTGGCTCTTCTCCCAAGTAACAAGTGACGGGATGAGAGGAAATGGCCTCAAGTTGTGCCAGGGGAGATTTAGATTGGATATGAGGAAAATGTCTTTATTGAAATAGTGGTGAAGCCCTGGCAGAGGCTGCTCAGGGCAGTGGTGGAGTCTCCTTCCCTGGAGGGGCTAAAAAAATGTGCAGATGTGGCACTTGGGAACATGGTATAGCACATGGAGAAGGACTTGGGGTGCTGCATGATGAGAAGCTTGGCGTGAGCCGGGAAATGTGAGCTCACAGCCCAGATCAACCGTATCCTGGGCTGCATCCAAAGCAGTGGGACCAGGAGGGTGAGGAAGGGGATTCTCCCACTCTACTCCTCTCGGGTGAGACCTCACCTGGAGCACTGTGTTCAGTTTTGGAGTCCGCAACATAAGAAGCAGATGGAACTGTTGGAGTGAGTGTAGAGGAGGCCACGGAGATGGTCGAGGGCTGAAGCAGCTCCTGCACAAGGCCAGGCTGAGAGCTGGGGTTGTTCAGCCTGGAGAAGAGAAGGCTGTGGGAAGACCTTAGAGCAGCTTCCAGTGCTGAAAGGGGCTCCAGGAAAGCTGGGGAGGGGCTCTTCATCAGGGAATGCAGGGATAGGACAAAGGATAACAGTTTTCAGCTGAAAGATAGGAGACTGAGATGAGATCTTAGGGAGAGATGTTTTGCTCTTGAGGGTGGGGAGGCCCTGGCCCAGGTTGCCCAGCGCAGTGGTGGCTGCCCCATCCCTGGAGGGGTTCAAAGCCATTGTTTCAATGGGGCTTAGATCATCGTGATCCAGTGGGAAGCGTCCCTGCCCATGGCAGGGGCTGGAACTGGAGAGGCTTTGAGTTCCCAACCCAAACCATTCTGTGATTCTGTGGTTTAGCAGGCACCGTGGGGTTGGGCTGGCTGGTTTGAATTGGATATTAGAATTCTTTCCCAGCCCAAACGACTCTGTGATTTTATGAGTTCACCCACCCCGCCCTTAAAAGGGCCAGACCTGAACACGGCCCGGCCGGGGCGGCACACCCCCCGCCATCCCCCCAGCCGCTCCGCAAGCTCCGCGGCTCACTGCGCCGCTGGCTTAGGGGAGCGCAGGCCAGCGCCCGCCGTACGCAAGTTGCGCGGCGCGGCCCCTCACGGTACGCAAATTGCGCTGAAGGCCAGCGCGGCGCGGCCCCTCGCCCTACGCAAATTGCGCGCCTCGCCCACCGTCCGCATCTTGCGCGGATCAGACGAGAGCAGCCCGTACGCCGATTGCGCAGCGGCGCAGGCAGGGCAGAGCGGGCAGGAAGGGGCGGGCGGCGGAAGGGAGTGGCGGGGCCGTGTGGAGCCGGGCTGGCGCAGGTGGGGTCGGGAGAGTGGGCAGCGGGGTGGGTACGGCTGGGACGGCACTGCGGGATGAGGGGCGAGCGGGCGGGACCTTGTTCCGCAGCTGAGAGGCTGCGGGTGGGCTCCTCAGTGCGTGCCAGGAGTGTTGCTTTCTGTTTAAAAAAACTTGTATCCTTGTCAGGAAACATTTCAAACACGAAGGATTTGCCGTAAAAGTGAACTCGCGCAGCTGTGGAGATGTTGATCCTCGCAGCTTTCCCAGCTGAGGCGTTCCCACTTCTCTCTGCGGGTCACATCCCTTCGTGAGCATCGCTTCAGCCCCTGTCTGCCTCAGCCAGGAAAAACCGAGCGCGCTCAGCTTTGCAGCTACTGTAGCTTTTAGCTTTCCCATCTCCTCCTCCCCTTGGTCTCTAATCCCCGTTCACGGAATCATAGCGTCATGGAATGGCTTGGGTTGGAAGGGACCTCAAAGCCCATCCAGTCCCACCCCTGCCATGGGCAGGGACACCTCCCACTGGATCAGGATGATCAAAGTCCCATCCAAACTGGTCTTGAAAACCTTCAGGGATGGGGCAGCTATCACTGCTCTGGGCAACCTCACGACCCTCAACAGCAAAACGATTCTCCCTAAATCTCATCTCAATCTCTCGTGTTTCAGCTGAAAACTTCCCCTCATCCTCTCCCTGCCCTCCCTGATCAACAGCCCCTCCCCAGCTTTCCTGGAGCCCCTTTCGGTACTGGAAGCTGCTCTAAGGTCTCCCCAGAGCTTCTCCAGGCTGAACAACCACAACTCTCTCAGCCTGTTCTCGGACAGCAGGTGCTCCAGCCATTGGGTCATCTCCGTGGTCTCCTCTGGACCCATTCCAGCAGTTCCATATCCTTCTTATGTTGGGGATTCCAGAACTGGGTACAGGGCTCCAGGTAGGGTCTCACCAGAGTAAATTAGAGGAGCAGAATCTCCCTTAACCCTGCTGGTTACACTTCTGATGCAGCCTAGTACATAGTTGGCTTTCTGGGCTGCAAGCACAGTCCAGGTGTTTTACAGTTTATGTTTTATATTAGCACTATCTGCAGTGGCGTCTGTATCACATTTGTGTTTTTCCAGCAAGATACTGGGTTCTAATTTCATTCTGTGTATGAACTTTGTCTCTACGGATTAAAATTGGCGTGTCTCTTGGCGTGCAAGCACGTGTGTGGCTCTAGGGACCCACTCAAGTCCCCAGGAGGCCTCATCTGCCCCAGTGTTTCTGCAGCCACAGTGTCCAATGCTAGCCACAGTGTGTCTGCTCTCCACTGGTGTGCCTGGGTAAGGGATTTTTTTTGGCCAGCCCCATCTGAATAGTTACCTACAGCTACTTCTCTGAAGTTAATGAGATGCCTCATTAACTTTTGAGGGCATGAGATTAACCGGTCAGCAATTTGGTCACTGCTTTCATAGTTTAGGACGAATAAGATATCAGAAGCTTTGTATTTCTGCTTCCAGTGGTAGAGAGCACATGTATATTGTGCAGCGTTAGATCCACAAAAGGATTATCTTTCTGCTTCCCAAATAGGATTGCAGGAGCCGCTATATAAAAGACAAGACCAACTATCAAGCCAAAAAAGGCTTTGTGTGAAAAGTGAGTGCTGGAAGCGTTAAAAAATTTCAAGTGACAGTTCAGATTAGAGCAATGCTGTTGACTGCTGAATCACATTGTTTGAGACAAATGTGAATTCTTGTGCCACAAGCTGTAAATAACTTTTGAGATATATTCCTAGCTTTCAATTTCCTCATTGTGGCTTTAATGGCAAAACTTTTTGGCCCAAGTTTTCTTTACTAAGTTGTGTGTTGCCCTTTCTCTGCTGGATGTGTGAAAGTCCAAGCCCGTTTTTTCCCTGGGTATGGATGGAGACAGGGGTGTTGAGGGATGAACATCGAGTGTGCTGATGAGAGCATCTTCAGAGCAAAGTCTTTTAAAACCTTTCTCTTTGTATTCTAGATGCTCAGCATCATGAATGATTTCTTGCATAACAGCGATAAAGTTGTGTGCCAGAAGACACTGTGGTGTTACTTCCCCAATCAGTCACATTTTTTATGTTATTAGGAAAAAGGTTAAACAGTTGCAGTGTTTCAGAATCCTTTTTTGCTGCTTTACTTTTCATATGAACGTGTGTTAACAAATCAATTAATCTATCCCAGCAGGGAAGCGGATTTTCTTTTCAGTGCCCTCTCCCATAACAAGCTAATAAATCTGTGGTCAGAGGTGAGCAGGCATGCCAAGTAATTGCAAAGCTATTGAAACTTTAAGGATGAGGTTATTTCTGGGCAAATTGGTCTGTAAGTCTGGATGTTTTAGGGAGATAAGAGATGTGAAATGGATTTGGGTGTCCAAATAAGAGCTTTGGAGCTCCTGAGCTAATATAACTCTTGGGATTTTGTTAGGCAGTCATAGGAAGTGGGGAGGCCCATCTGGTGCCTTCGCAGCTGCAGTTCAGTGAGTGTAAATGCTGCTAGGCGTTGAGATTGGCACCAGAACGGGCCCACGAGGGCCAGGATTGGTCCCAGTCACCCACTGTCTCCAAGGTAGCATAATCTGGCTGTTCCCTTCTCTGGTTGGTACGGAAATAACAGTTTATTTATTCCCCGGGACTCTGTGCTCCCATCTTGCTGGAATGTGATGTTTCCATGGAAACGGGCCAAGATGCCTTAGGCCCATGCGCCAGATGAGATGTGTGTTATGAGGGGCTGAGCTCTCCCAGGGAGAGGGGTGTGACTTACCATAACTATTGGCCCTCGAGTGATGAATTTTCCTTTTGGTTACCATTAGCAGTTGAACAGTGCAAGCCTTGAGAAACAGGAATTCCTTCACATACATTTTTGACTGGGGAGGTAAGATGGCAGACCATGACAGATGAATGAGGACAACAAAATCTCTTTAGAAAGAGTTGCTCCTGTGCTGCATTTCTTTCTTCTAGGACGCTTAAACTACTCCATAAATGGTATCTGCATTCCCTGAGATTCAGTACTCAGTTCTGTATGGGCTCCGAATTCCTGTTTAACCACTTTCCTTCCTACAGGGTTCTGAGAAAGGAAACATATAGATAGAAGTGTATAATGAAATAGGTGATTGGGGCCCCTCAGAAACCAACTGAGTCTTGGTGAAGTCAGTAGAAATTACAGGTGATGAGCAGCTTTGGAGCAGATTGTTACCCATGCTGAATTGTGAAATGAGCTGTTGTCTCCTCTGCCTCATTTCAGTCATCTCGACTAGTTGCTTGTATCATCAGGGGAGCTCCAGCAAGCAGTCAGGAGCCATTAAGTTGAAAGCGTGAAGTCAAAAAGTGGAGACACGTCTGCATTCTAAAAAGAAATGTCTTGGCTCTACTCTGGGTCTGTATTCACAAGATTCGAGTATCTTGTCTTCAGGCAAAAAGCAGCAGCAAGTTGTATAGAGGAGAGAATATTACAAGTGAAGCTTAGCAGTGTCCATGGGATGTATTAGAAGTATTCATCAGAGGCTGCAGCTGCACTCAACTTTCTTAACACCCTCAGCAAATAACCGAAGTAGCAGTTTGGGTCGAGAATGAGAGAGGCAAATGATTTCCCACCAGCTGTACTGGTCCCTCACCAGGTGCAGAGCTCTTCTTTTACATGATATTTTTGTAGTAAATGTGTGAACGATATGCCTGAGTGGAGCCCAGATGCTGGACATCTTGGAGAGGGCTTCTTTCACTGTGTGAAGTGTTGCTGCTCATTTTGTGCAAAACTTGTGAGGACTGGTAAAGTGCCGGTCTCCCGTTGTCTTCTTTGTCCACAGCACCATGTTGGGGCGGGAAGGTACACAAGCTGGGCTTGACTTAATACTGACAGCAAGTGTGACAGTGAAAAAGCAAAGGCAACTTATCTCCTTGCTTCCTGGTTTCCAACTGATTATTGTGTTTGGATTTTTTCTTCTGCTTTTTCCGTGTTGAACCTGCAGGTAAAAATGGCCGCAGAGGAGAAGTGGAAAGGCTGGCCTTCGAAACAGCACAGCAGGGCTGAGCGGGCAGGTGGAAAGGAACCATGTGTGCTCCTGGCCCAGCAGCTGGGGGAACCAGGAAGATTTGCTTATGCGGCACTTTGTGGGATATCCCTAGCATGGCTGTTCCCTGAAAAAGAGCAAAGGTACTGCCTGAGGTGGGAAGGGGCGAGCAAAGGAGGTGGCACTGGGTGGCAGCTTGGGTGGAGCTGGTACAAATGCTGGCGGGGGCTTCTGAAGCCAAGGGAGTGGAAGACCCTTTTGCTATTTGGTGTTTTCTTTATTGTACTGACTTCTCTCTTACAGCTTTTGTACTTCAGCACAAGTTGCATCCCTGTATACTGCAGACTTCAACCAGTGTGTTGAAGAGAGGGCTGGCCCCATTCAGGTTGCTTGCTTGTTTGTTTAGCCAGGTGTGTAAGCAACTCACCTTCTGCTGACTTCTTAGGATGCTTTGATTTTTGCGTGAACAGCAGCAGATCAGCATCTGAAAGTCTGCAAATATACCCCATTATGGAGCCTCAACTGCTGCGGTTGCTTTTCAGCTCCTTCAGGACAGGATTCATTGAGGGCTTTGTGAAATGGCTTGACCTGCCTGAAGCTGTCTTGCCTGCCATGACAGCATTTGCCAGTGGCTTAGGAGGTGAGGGCACAGAAATGTTCACCCAGATTTTGCTGAAGGATCCCTTCTTGAAAGAAAATCCAGTTGTCATTACACAGGTAAGTTCATACGCTTCCTTCACCCTTGTTTGCTTTTGCAGAAGAGATTTGTCATATGTGTCTGAAACTGAAGTTCTGTATGTGCAGTCAGAGGAGTAAAATCCGTATATCTGAGATGCTTACAATTCTGAGCAGCCATAGGGGGGACTGGCGGCCCTTGTATCCATAAACAGCTCATGGAAGTGATGAAATGAGGCACAGTTACTGTCTAGTCGATTAATATCTTGTGTCTTTCATGCTTTCTGTTTACAGAGAGCTGTCAGACTTTTTACCTTGTATTATTGCAATGCTTTTGATTCATATGTGTGTTCTACAGATTTTGGTGAAATACTGACTATGATAGACCCAGTTTTCATTTGTTTAAAAGCTACCACACCTGTAGTACAAAACATCTCTACCTGCATGCTCCAAATAGCACAATTTCCAGACTCTCTTTTTTTTTTATCCAGTCAGCCTTGTCCAGAAGGCAATAAGTTATTGAGACTGGGACTACTTTGTAATATTCTGATATAAGATAAAAGAAACGAAGTATTTTGGTGGTGTTCACTTTTGCTGCAGAGTCTCGGCTGTGGAAGTTATCTCCTGATCCAGGCTAATGTGCAGGGCGAAGAGCACAAAGGGCTGCTGCTGCCATGCATAACGTGGCCACTGCCACATCATGTCCCATGCTGTCTGCCACACACAAGGAAATAGCGAGACATGCTGCGTGCAGACAGAGCTCTGGACAGAGCTCAGAGTAATAGTTATCACACACCCACCTGCAGCAGCAGCCCAACAACTGCAAATGTGAGAACAGAGCTGTGTAAGAAAATACATGATAGGAGTTGGTTGTCAGCAGCTCCCATATGTCAGCCATCTTCCGTGTCTCCTACTCAGTCCAGAAAAGGCCTCGGGGGATCTGCTTCAAACATCTGAATGTTACAGCACCCAAAAGCCGGTAACAGTATGAGCACAGCAACAGAGAATCTTAAGCTTTATTAGTAGGTTAGGACAGATCTAAAGTAAGAGCAGCTGTTTTCCAGTTATGCGCTCAAAATCAGTAAATCCACATTCAGTTCTTGCTGCGTTTAGATGGCTTGTTATTTCCCAGGCTAGTTCCCTTGTTCTCTCTGCTTCTGGATGGATTCTCTAGATCTTGGCAAGCCTTTCTGCATTGCGGCTGAGTATATGAATTTTGGTGAAATTTAGCTTGCGCTTGCTCTGAGCTTGCGTTGCATAAGGGCTCCATGTGCTTTTAGAGAGGTGGCTCTGGATCCATGGGAGCACGCGGTATTTTGCTCTGACGCAGGGACCTGAGGTACTTTTCACCTGAATTCTGGTGGAATGCAGAAGCTGTAAATAACCATTCTGTGAACAACTGAAAGCAAAACTTGGGAATAGCTATCAGTCTAACGCCACAGCATCATTACATCATGCAGCTGTGTTTATGGGCCAGGCAACTGGTTTTGTCAAAGGAACTAGGCTTGTGTATTGCGAGGCAGCAGAGGCTTGCAGAGTGTCTTTGGGGAAGCATCCTGCCACGTGGGAAATATCGGTGAATCTGGCTGAGATGAGCTTTTTCCTGCTCACCTGAAGATAAACAAGCTGTGGGACAAAGCTTTGTGAATTCTTGATCTGTTGCTTTATGGTGCTCTCGGTTCTTTGTGTTCGGCTGCTTCTGAGGCCACATTTACTGTTTGTTTAACAAGCATGTACTGTCATTGCTCAGTGGCTCAGTGGTCCTGGTAGCACCAGTGCCTGCATTTTGAATGCCCTCCTTTACTTAGGAGGATGGTGCATGAGGTCAGGAGGGAGTCTCACCATTGATTTGATGAAAATTAGAGGATTATGGATTTTTATCTTTGTTTATGTCATTGCAGATGACTAATGGCAGGCAAGCGTTGGTTAACTGAGTTGTTTAAGGACAGTAGTCATAGCAGACAGGCTGTGGGTGTGGTATGAGAAGGAAGTGCCACAAAAATGATGATAGGTGAGAAAATGTTGAAAGTTCTTATAATGAATAATTTTTTTCTGCTCTGAACATACTCAGAGTGCCCATTTTCCTGTGTTTTTCACTGTGATGGGGATTGGGTGTTCTCTGTTGTTGAGGAAATGGATTTTGAACTTGCAGCAATTCATAGAGAGCTGGCAAAGACTGAGTCAAGATCGCTTCCCCCTCTCTGTGAAGGTCCTCAGTCACACAGGCAGAGTTTATAGGGAGACTGAAAGCAACAACTTCAGAACAAGACTGAAATATAGTAACTGCTGCTTAGAGGAGGAAAACAAACAACTCATGAACCAATCTAATCAGTGCTGATTGGATTCCAGGTGAGTGCACAGCAGTACGTGCAAAGCCTACACCAGTTAGAAATACTTAAGCATGCGAATTGGCACAGATGCAATAAAAACAGTAGTTCCAGTTTATCACCAGATTACCTCCATCCCTCCCTCACTGTTTGAAATGCATGGATGTAAATGCTTGGGCTAGGGTTTTAAAAGAGATTATTTGATATTCGGTGCCACAGACGATACCGGGCATGTTGTACCGGTCCTGAGCTAACCCCCACAGCTCCCTTTGCAACACACAAGGGTGAGTTTATTGCCTGCAAACAGTCTCTGCACAAACCAGTAGCCCTGCTCTAGAGACTGCTCACATCAGTCCATGGAAAATAATGGCAACAAGGTTGTGAGCTTCACCTTGTTCTGGACTTCAGGCTCTTTGCTTGGTCCATTTTCTATGTGGGGCTCCGAGCCTGGAACCTGGGCTTTGACACCTTGGTGCCAACTCTTCCCCACAAACCACAGCAGGAGGGGAGGTGGTGATGGTGCCCACATGTCTGATACCTGTGTGGTTACAGAACTTGAGCTCTGGAAAGCCAGGGTTACATTCCTCCCTCTGCCTGTGGGAATTAATGTCTCCAGTTCCCACATCCCACCAAGCATCCAGGGGGACAGTCTGCAGCTTGTGGGCATGCACAGAATATTCATTGCCAAAAAGAAGCCTTTTTACTGCAGCATGGTGACTTGGGGAACAGAAGAGACCTGACCCAGTGGCTAATTTAATTAAACAGGATATTTACACACTGGAGACAGCAAGTAGGACCTTTCTTTTCTTTGGTGATCACTCCGGCCATTGGGGTGTAGGATGAAGGAGCAGTGGCAGCTGATTTGTGCAGAGCCCAGCCCAACAGATGCCTTCTGGAAATGCTTATCCTGTTAGGAGGTGCAGGACAAGCAAGCAAAAGGCAGCTTTGTCTGTGGGTGGAAACAGCCACTCAGATATTGGCAGTAGGGGAGTGTGTGTGAAATAAACACATCCTCTACTCTGCTCTGGTGTGAGCTCACCTGAAGCCCTGTGTTCAGTTCTGGAATCCTCAGCACAGGAAGGACGTGGACTGTTGGAGTGAGTCCAGAGGAGGCCACGGAGATGATCCAAGGGCTGGAGCACCTCCCGTACAAGGGCAGGCTGAGGGAGTTGGGGTTGTTCAGCCTGGAGAAGGCTGTGGGGAGACATTCAAGCAGTTTCCAATACTGAAAGGGGCTCCAGGAAAGCTGGGGATGGGATGTTGGTCAGGGAGAGCAGAGATAGGATGGGGGAGAATGATTTTGAAGTGAAAAAGGGGAGACTGAGATGAGATTTTAGGGAGAAATGTTTTGTTGTGAGGGTGGGAAAGCCCTGGCCCAGGTTGCCCAGGGAAGTGGTGGCTGCCCCATCGCCTGAAGTGTTCAAGGACAGGTTGGAAAGGGCTTTGAGCAACCTAATCCAGTGGAAGGTGTCCCTGCCCATGGCAAGGATGGGAACTGGATGGGCTTTGAGGTCCACTCCATCCCGAACCATTCTATGATTCTGTGAATTCTCTGTAAAACTCAGCTGTGCTTTATTAGGCGTAGGAAAGGGCAGCAGTCTGACTGAGGCAATGCTTAGTGATGCACTTAAACTTTATTCAGTGACAGTAAAAGTGGAGAACATAGTAAAAACCCTGGCCTCTTTTTTTTTTTTTTCATGGATTTGTCTATAGAAACCATCTATTGGATTGATCTGTTTTTCCAATTTTTATAGGATGAAAAGCCAACACAAGAAGCCATGTCCCTCAGCCTTGACAGATGGCCATAAATTGAGTTTTCTGGCTTTGCGTACTCAGTCTGAAAGAACCCGTGCCACTTCAACCTTACCACCTAGAGCTGTGAATTCCCAGAACACCAAAGGAAAGTGGGGCCACTAGTCCATTAGAGCAGCGATGAAAGCTGTTTCTCACATTGAAAATAAAATTCTGCATGGCTTAGAGCGAGCAGAGGACATTAGAGAGGCAGGAGAATTAGAGCACAGTTTCTCCAAACTTTGAAGTCCAATGTAACCATGGTGTTTTCATTTGCAACAAGATCATTAATAACAAAAGATACAGGATGCTTCAGCAGGTACCAAGCATTATCTGCTTCTGTCCTGCTGTTTCCACCTGTTTATGGACAATTTTTTTACTGGAAGCACCTAGCTTTGCTCTGTCTTGCCTTGCTGAGCTGTAGCTTGCTGGCTTCCAATGTTTATGAACTGACATGCTGCAATAATTAATCATAGTTATGATTTAATGGGTTTTCATGCCCCTGGTTTCATACCTCCAGGCATATATCGTCAGTTTTAACTTGAATATTCCTTTGTTTTCTTTTAGGACCTTCTCTCCTTCTCTCTTAGAGATGGTAAGTTCACCCAGCATTTGTTCTTTGTAGATAATGTTGATGAGTTTACGTCTGAGTTTACATCATGAGTTTACATGAGTTTACTTCAAAATTCTCAAAATGGTGAAGGTACCAACCGTGTTTAATCTCAGCTTCCTTTACAGCAAAGGCAGTGAGGTTTTTCCCTGTGTCTGCTACAGGAAAAACAACTATTTTTTTAGGAGTGGTTAATGGTACCTGTTAGAAGTGGAACGAATGTTCACTTCCTTACCTCCACATGCAAATGGATGTGATAGTAGAGAAGTTCTGGAGTTCAGTACATGGAGTGAGCTGTTTTTATTCTAGTGCTTCCAGGGGCGCAGGCCACCTCTTCTTTTAGGAAGGCAGCGAAGCTATTGTGAACATTTCAGCCTGGCAGATTTTCTGCCGATTGCTGGTAGCTGAGAAAGAAAATAAACTATTCAGGGGATAAAATTCCAGAGCATCCTGTGAAGCCGGTTATAAATAAATGTTATTTTACTCATGTATTATGTTACACATAAAACCATTTTCTGGTTTACAATCCATAAAATTAATTAGTCTGATAAAATTAATGAAATAAAGACTGGCTACTGAACAAGATGTTCATCTCTAAGGAAGCTGGTTTATATCACCACTTGCATTTTTTAAATCTCTGTGTTTGACCCTGTTCTCTGAGGAGAGACCTTACTGGCTGCTGATGAGCCGGTTTCACTGCAGGAAAAAGCACCGTTTTTGTTCTTGCTTTATTTTTAATGGAAAATTGATAAGTCCTTTATTGCAAAACTGCTTATTTGGCCAAGCAGGAATTTAAAACTAATATGTTTTCAAGCCTTGCTGACTTACAGCAAAGCTGGTTGAGTAAAACGCTCAGCTGTTTATTAGCAGGCAGGACGCTACTTGTTAAAACCCCTGCTTGGGTGCGAGAGACGTGGCACATATCGGCAGGTAAATACTGACCTTATTTCTTAACAAAGCATACATTTTCAAAGTGGCATCCTTAAAGTCTACAGAAGTAGTTTGGTATCTTTTTAGTGATGGTAATAAATAAATAAACTTTGGTAATAAATAAATAAACTTAATCTATTGATTGCCAAATGCAGTATTTGATCTACGTGCACCACGTATCAGAAACAAGCTTTGTAGTTGGGTCTTGCTGGTATCTTCACCCACACCTGGAGAAGCAATTGCAGTTTTCATCCCAAGGTGCACCAAGAACACTTTAGAGAAGGGTTTACCATCAGGAAGCAGCAGGTGCTGCTGAAGCACATAAGAAAAGCAAGAGTTGGCACAAATAATTTACAATCTATTACATTTAAAATATCTTTCTTCTAAGAACACCTGCTGATAAGCCCAGGAGTAATCGTTGCTCCTGTCACATGTTATCCAAGTGCATTGTCCGCTCCTGTTTCATGAGTGGGGAGGTACAAATGCACACAATTCCCCTTGATGCTGCTGAGTGGACCCGTGTGTAATTTAAACTCCAGGGTCCCTCTTGTTGCCAACAAGATTAATTGAATATAAAGCTTTTGTGAGGCAGTGCATTTTCACAAGATGCTGCATCGTACATGGGTGCGTCCTGAGGTGTGCCGTGCCGTCCATATGTGTTTGATATTTCCAGTTAGGACTGGTCTTGCTGTGGCATTTCTCTATTGAGAAATTGCCTTTCTAGAGCCACAAGGCCTCTGTCATAGAGCTTGAGGACCGAAGGATTTGAGATCCTTTTTCTGCCGTATGGGCAGTACCTGGTGTAGTGACTCTACTCATGGGATGCAATTTGCAGGGATGAAGGATTTTCCATTTATTGCTCTCTTCTCAAGATATTGGAGTTGTCTTCAAATACATGGAAGACAAAGAGGGCCTGAGTTACGCTTGTATGTGACCTGGTCCTGGGCACAGCTGAGAGCACCACACGCTGTTTAATCCAGTGCGATGCAGACTGATTGATTTCCTTGGCTTCCCTCTCTCCAAGGGTACTACGATGCTCGAGCAAGGGTGTTGATCTGCCACATCACCTGGCTGCTGAGAATACCCTCAGAGGAGCTGGAAGCCCTGGAGGAGTCTCTGCTTGAGAGTCTGAAGGAACAAAAAAAGGAAGAGTCAGAGTAAGAACATCTGTGTTGACCATTGGATGAAAAGCCGCTGCCGGTGCTTGAAAGTTTCACAGTCATGACTTGTGCCTAAGTCAAGTCTCTTGATTGTTTCCTCCATGGTTCTTAGTGTAATCATTTATGGCTTGATTAGGATTGCAGAGCCCTCACGGCACTTCAGCCCTACTGAGAAGCCGGAAGGCTCAGCATTCTTAAAATCAGAGCTGAGACCCAGCCTTGCAAGGTGGAAAAGGCTGCCTTGCACCGAAATTCCTTGTTTCCTTGTTCCAGTTGTTGCTCCCTGACTATGGGTTATGCTTAAAAAGCATCAGAAATATCTTGTGTCTCTTGGCCCAGTGTCCTTCTGATATAACTGCCTTGGCAGAGTGAAGTTCCTATAAATGTCAGGATTAAATCCTCAGTTGCTGATTTTCTGTGGATCTGTCCTTCCCTGTATCCTAGATTTCATAGAATCATAGAATGGTTTGAGTTGGAAGGGACCTTAAGGATCATCTAATTCCAACCCCACTGGATAACGGGGCTCAAACCCCATCCAACCTGGCCTGGAACACCTGCAGGGATGAGGCATCCACAACTGCCCTGGGCAACCTGTTCCAGTGCCTCACCACCCTCATTGTGAAGAATTTCTTCCTTATGTCTAGTCTAAATCTTCCCCTCTCCAATTTATAGCCATTATATATATGTTTATGACACAGCTGTCTAACTCCTATTGAAGGAAGTTCTCTGAGGGCAACAATCTGCAGCTTTCAATACTTATGGACCTGATTCCTAATTCTGTGTTATTAATGTAAGGTTAGTTCTCTTAATCACCAGTTCTTTGATGTGAAACAGCCAAAATGTCAATGTCTATAAGAAATTAGTATTTTTATATTCCACTTATCAGGGAGGAACTATGTGAAGGTTTAGCAATATGTAAGGCGGTAAACGTGTCTGTAGTGAACTTTTCAAGGAGCCGTTTAATAGTTCTATCTGTGAAGTCAGCAAACAGATTATGAGTGCTAATAACAGCTTTAATCACCGTCCCTGACACAGAACAGTTCAGGCGTTACTAGGGGGTTCGGCATGTGATGGGTGTCTTCCATTTATAGCTTTAAATAAAGCTTAACTTTATAGCACACTGTAAAAAGGAAAAGTCAAAATAATCTCAAAGATCATGGACTGCTAAACAGGACACTACTGGCATGAGGGAGCAAGGGTTGGCATTAATGGGGACGGTTCTGCTGTGGCTCATGGAAACAGACTCAGCCCTGTGCCTCACGGATGCTAAGAGTGGGATGTTGCTTGCAAAGATAATATTCCAGTTAGATACAGAGAATAAAATTCTCTGTCAGCCAGGCTGTGGCTCCTATGGCACAACCCAAACAGACAGCAGCATGTCTGATAATGACAGGAGTGACTGGAGAATTACACTGCGTACTTACCAACATGATTGTCAAACATTGCCGCTAGCCCAGTGGGCTTTGTGTGTATCTGATATCGCAAAAGCCATGGATTTCAATCGTGTTCTTTGCCCAAGTTGCAGCAATGAAATAAATGCCTGTTAGATAAAAGGAAAAAAAGTCTTTATAATGAATCATAGAATCACTAAGTTGGAAAAGACTGAGATTGTCAAGCCCAACCTTACCTGTCCACTACTAAATTATATCCCTAAGCCCCTTATCCGCCTGTCTTTTAAACACCTCCAGGGATGGGAACTCCACCACTTCCCTTTGCAGCCTCTGCCAGTGCCTGAGAACCCTTTTGGTGCAGAAATTTTTCCTGAAGTCCAATCTGAACTTGTCTGGCGCAACTTGAGGCCATTAGAGAGCAACACAAGACCACACTGCGAACACGTTTATTAGTGCAGTGTGAAAACAAGCAATAGGCTGAGATTTGTGGGCTATCAATGACCCCTTGCTTGTATTAAAGTTAGAAGGTAATGCAGAATGGAGGAGAATATAGACCTGTCGCCACATTTTGAGCAGGGAATGCATTTAACACCTGCTTAGGATGCTTCCAGTATTGACCATCCACTGCAAGAAGTTTGGAACAGTAACAAGCAAACCAGGGTTTTGGCAGCTTTTGGTGTTTTTTTACTGTTACTGTTTGGTAACAGTAGCTTTTGCTCCTGCCTTTACTGCTCTGAGTTTGTGGCCTGTGTCCCAGACTGTGCGAGGTTAAACATACCAAGGTCAATGGAACAATGTGCCAAACACCAAAATCCATCTTACTGGCCCCAAGTGTTCTGACTTGCAGGTGTGACCCCCTGTTTTGTATGCTATTCTGTAGGAAACTGAAAAACATGACATCAGTTTCTCTCTAACATGTACTCCTGCTGCTTTCATCATTGGAAAATGATCTGTCACTCCAAGTATAAAATCCTCTGAACGTAATCTGTTGGTCAGGCCTGAAGGTGCATGTCCGGTGTCACTGAGGGTAGGGAAGTACTGAACGAGACAGTTAATTACCTTGGTGGATATAAAGCAGTCTGGTGATCCAGTTATAATTGTAGTGCAGAAGCTATTAGGAAAACAACTGTCAAAAGAGGCTGCTGGCAGCTACAGAAGGAAAGCAAAGTTCTCATGACAGTAGTTTCGCTCACCGCATCTTCAGGCAGGCTGTAGCTGCAAACTATCTTCCTACCGACATAACTCAATTTACTTACTACTGCAACTAAATCCAAATTATTTCTATTTCAGCTCTCTTGATGTCATTATTTTTAGCCCAAGACAACAACACGTTGACTCTGAAAGCTGATGAACCGCTATATAGAACAGAAATTGCTGAATGTTGCCAACTTAGGCATTAACAGACAGCCTGCAGCATGGGTTTAAAGAACTCCAGGAGCAATTTTTTCCAAAGCCAGGCATACAGACTGGTGACTGCATGCACGTTTGAATATCTCTGACTGTGGTGCTGTAGGAAGTGAGTTTGGCTTTACAGATATTGCACTCTTGTTCTTTGCAGACAGCTACATCTGCTGCTGGAGCAGGTAATACGCAATGTTTTCTGGAGGTTCTTTGAAGATGAAGTCTCCGTGCCATGTTAGTCAGGGGGAGTTCTGGCACTGGCTTCAGTGACGCAGAGGTTTTACCCACTGTGCTTCATTCTCCTCCTGTGCTGTACAGTGCTGTGTATTGTTTGGGACTCATCTAAAATTGTCAAATTTACAGTGCACTCAGAGGGCCTTAGGAGGGATTAGGCAATTATATGGATAATGAAAATCCACAATTAGGCTAAGATTCAGAAGGAAAATGTCCAAGTTTGGGAGCAAGATAATTTCTCCTGTTTCAAGGTCCAGATTAAGCACTGCGTAAGCAGGCTGGAAGGAACCTTCCTCTGTAAACAACTGATTCCAGTATCCCCTGTTCCTTGCACTTTCCTCTGCAGTAGAAAGTATTTCATGTAAGAGAGAAACCATAGAATGTGGAGAGAAGCTGAAAGTAGTGCCTAACAAGTGATATTTGTTCCTTTTAGGCTTACTTACCTGTTTCTGATAAGCTTGTTGAAATGTAGCTTAAATGCACGCAGATAAATGAATTAATGACTGTGTGTAAAAGCTATTATGTTATTATATTGTGACGTGCAATTAGAAAACAGCTAAATACAAACACTGCTGTTGAAAAATAGGTTAATTCCATCTCTTTGTTTGCCCCAAATTACCCCCAGTCCTTTTTGTTTCGCACACTTCTCTGTTTCCACTTTGCCTTCTTTTGGTTTTGAGGAGACACAGGCAGTACACAGTTATTTAAATGCTTTTCACTTTTTCTTTCTTTTTTTTTTACAAGCTTCAGCCCTATTAGGAAGGGATTTCCAAGTAAGTATCATCTGTTGGCGTTTGTCAGCAATTAAATAATTTCAATTTAAATCTGTGGTTTTATGTGCGTGCTCATAAATCCAAGTGTCTTGTCACAGTCCACACGTACTTGTAATTTTTTACTATTCCGAGTAGGGAAATTACACTGAAGAGAATAACAGCAGATTCTGATGCAGCACTCTTATCCATCAGACTTTTTCATCAGCTTTTGTGCTTCCAATCCCACAGGACTGCAGAAGTGTCAAGAAAAAAGAAGGAAAGACGGAAAAAGCTGAAGAGTTACCTGCTGATCGGTTTGGCCACTGTTGGGGGCGGCACAGTGATCGGTGAGGCTTCCCTGGGTGTTTTGGAGACTCACTTCGTAACTGCATGCACAGCACTAGGAGCAGAGGGAGGGGCATCCAAATTACACATTCAGCAACAGGAGCCATCGTATCTTTAGGCCAAGCTCTAATTGTAAAGCATTCACTGCTTTGCTTTGCCAGGCTGAAGGTAGAATGTCCCTTCAGATGCCAAAAAAACACCCCAAACAAACAAACAAAATAACCAACACCGGAACTCAAGAGGAGAAACCTCAAATCCAAGAAAAAGAGTTTTAGATGCACACAAAAAAAAAAAGTTAAATAATTAGCTGGAAAAGTTATTCCAGCATAGCTTCTCTAGCTCAGGGAAACATTAAACTGAGGCAACCGCTCTTAGTGTTTTCTCCTCTTTTGCTCTTGTGTTGTAAGAGAATCAAATCTTCAACTCTAAATTCAAAATAGTGTGAGGCTCTATTAATGTTTCCTAAGCACACGGGGCACAGCTCACACCAGGGCACCACACGTCCTTCCTTTGACTTGTAAACTATCTGTTTGTACTGAAGTCAGCTAAAGAATCTGTGCAGAGGTTCAGGGCCTGGGGAGTGTCTCACAAAGCCCCTTCATTGGTGATGTAAAGAGAACCATTGTTTGTTCCCTTGCAGCAGCATTAGCAGCACTCACAGAGCACAGGGAGGGGTCTGGGTGGTTTTGGTGGGTGATCATGATTTACTTATATTCCTTGTTGCATCTTCAGGCTTGACAGGGGGCTTGGCTGCCCCTCTGGTTGCTGCGGGGGCTGCTACAATTATTGGAAGTGCTGGAGCAGCTGCTTTAGCTTCAACTGCTGGAATTGCTGTCATGGCATCACTTTTTGGAGCAGCTGGGGCTGGCCTCACTGGTAAGGGAGAGACCACACATTTCTCTGCTACTGCAGACAAAGTCATGTCTGCAAATGTGGAGCCAATTACTTGACTCAGCTCTGAATTAAAAAGAAAATTTTGAATTATATTAAATTAATATAACTCTGAGAAACTGTAATAAAATCACTAAACACACACATGAAAAGGTTAAAAACGAATAAACAGAAAAACTGTGAAAACTTCATGTTGGAAGGTCTTTGAAGGTTGCTGATGAACTTGATCTTTCTTCAACCATGGTTGGACTGCTTGTGCTGGTACCCAACGCGCACCGTCTCCTGTTAAAACACAAGAATATCCCCTTCTCCATATAATTAAATCATAAGGACCTTCCTAATTTCCTTCCCAAGTTCTTACCATGACTTTAACTTGATTTTTATGTTCAATCATTCTTATTGACATGCTTTGCACATGTTTCACTATTGGAGGGATTAAAGTATCTCCCAGCAATCATAAAAAATTTGTAACATATTGTACTTCAGCTAATCTATTTGCTATCGTACTGTAGCTAACCTATTTGCTGGTGTTTCTCCCTGTTCCCCCTGTTTTAGTTTTCGCAAAAGAGTTTTGATGGTGCAACGCGTTCGTTCTACAATTGCCTGTCCAGTTGGGAATGTGGAATGCCAATAAGGGGTTGCACTCCCATCTGTAAAAACTGTCAGCCCATTTACCACTGTGGTACTACACTTCGATTTTTCCTCTAGACATTCTTGTTGCAAAAAGGTTATCAACCGATGGTCTGGATGATGAATTTTAATTTGTCCACTAAAGTTCACCAAGGGCACTTGTAATTCTAAACTGTTCTGCATACTCCATTGGAAATATTGTTCTGTCATTGGAATGACTATTGTTTCAGGCTCTTTCCCATTCAATTCCTCTATCTGATCTCGACCTTTCATGATTGACTGTGCAAACATTTCCGCTCTTGTTACAATCGTCTTTGATGGCTGATTAGATAAGAATTGCCATTCCATAATTTTTGATTTGTCCAAATTGGTTTCAACCCATTGCATCATTAACCCAACAGGCTGATAAGCGTTATTGATGATCAAAAAATTGACAGGCCACCCATATACTACACGATGCGCTTGTCTGTTGCTTACTGCATATTCTATTTTTTTCAACGTTTGTTCTGCTTCCTTTGTTGGTTTCCTTGGGGCTAATAGATCTGTATCTCCTTTTAACAACTCAAACAAAGGTAACATTTGCTTATCTACCCCTATCAAATTCCTGATCCAATTGATATTACCCAGCAAGATCTGCACATCGTTAAGTGTTTGGATGTTAATTCTAAATGATACTCTTTGTGGTTTGATGGTTTTATTCCAAAATTTTTCTCCCCAAATTCATCCATAGTGCAACACTGCACCTTTTCTGGTGTGATTTGCAATTGATGTTTTTGCGACATGTCACATAATTCCTCTTTATACCTTTCCAAATTATCTTTCCCTGCCACTATTATGTTATCCATATAATGATACACTGATAGCTGTGGGTATTTTTTCTGAAAACCTTGTAGGGCTTGGTCAACATAAAGTGAACACATTGTTGGTGCATTTTTTCATCCCTTGTGGTAACATCACCCATTGATATCTCTACACCGGTCCCTGTCTGTTTATTGTTGGAACTGAAAAGGTAAATTTTTCACTATCGCTGGGGTGAATAGGTATGATAAAAAAAACCCAATCCTTTAAGCCAATAACTAAAATGTTCCAGTCTCTATAAATCCTCGAGGACTGACCAGCGGCCACCCTTCAGGGCAGTCTTTTTCTGCCATGACGGGGACATCTGCAACAGTATCCACCAACATAGTTATTTGAATTGTTTTATTTTCTAATATCAATGTCACCTTTAACTGTGGTTTTGATTTTTGAATTTCTAATGCTCATGTTATCTGTTTATCTTGTCCTAAAGATCCAAAGCCTCCACTTGCCCTTTCTTTAGGGTTCTTTTTGGTGGTTTTTTTTCAGTTTGGGGAGCTTTACTTTTAAAAGGTACTTATTGTGCTATTAGACCGAATGCCTGACACAGAGTAACGAAACCAAACAAACATATTGGGTGACCATCGAGTCGTCTGTGGGCTTTTCTCTGAGTAATGGCTTTTTCAATTTTGCCCAAAGTTTTTTGTGCTTCACTGTCACTCATAAGAGTAGGAGTTGCTGTTAAAGCCCTGTCCCCCTTAAGAAGATCAAAGAATGGACTTAGTTCTGCATTAGTAATACTCAAATAAGGTTTAACTCGATTGATTGTTTCTAGGAGCTTTTTGTAAATCGTTTTGAGTACTGTTTGTAATTTGACTTGCTGAGGTTCAATTGTGGCATTCATAATTTTCCACTCAAGATATTTCCAGGTTTGAACTTTTCCAGGTGCGACTTGAAGGCCTATTTTCTCTAATACAATCTTTGAAATGGTATTAATTGAGCAACACAACTGCTTTGGGTGATATACACAGGTGGGAAAGGAATATAAACCATAGCTTGTATTTGTCCAGTAAAATCAAAATTAATAACACCAGGTTACACAAAAAGACTTTGCAAAGTAACACTCGAATGACCCACTGACCAAGCACTTAAACCATTACTGATAGGACCAAAAGCTTGGAGCGAAACTGTTAGCGTAGAGACAGACACATAACCAGTCCAGGTAGGTTATATGTGGTGCTTTATTTCGAGGCCCCGGGAACCTGGGGTATACCCAAATCAGGTTCCGAGACCATCCCGGCGCGTCCGCAATTTAATCCTAAAGTGTTTCATAATCTAATGTATATTCAACAGATTACATCATTTTTCATGCATATGTATTCGAAAATTGTCTCATCATTTGTGGACACCTGCATTTCTTTATCTTCGGTTAACTGCCCTTGGTATGCTTCTGGCCTTCACAAATGTAGACTGTGTTCAGATAAGGTTGTTAGTGAAAGCGTAGGCTCTGCTCGGATAAGGTTGTTAGTACATTCTTTCTAAGCACTCCCTAATATCATACTTGTGAAGGTTATATGTGGTCTGTGAGAAAACTGTCACTGTCTACAGAATCACAGAATCACAGAATCACAAGGTTGGAAAGGACCCATTGGATCATCGAGTCCAACCATTCCTAACACTCCCTAAACCATGTCCCTAAGTACTTCATCCACCCGTTCCTTAAACACCTCCAGGGAAGGCGACTCGACCACCTCCCTGGGCAGCCTGTTCCAGTACCCAATGACTCTTACTGTGAAGAATTTTTTTCTAATATCCAACCTGAACCTCCCCTGACGGAGCTTCAGGCCATTCCCTCTAGTCCTGTCCCCTGTCACTCGGGAGAAGAGGCCAGCTCCCTCCTCTCCACAACCTCCTTTCAGGTAGTTGTAGAGAGTAATAAGGTCTCCCCTCAGCCTCCTCTTCTCCAGGCTAAACAATCCCAGCTCTCTCAGCCGCTCCTCATAAGACTTGTTCTCCAGCCCCCTCACCAGCTTTGTTGCTCTTCTCTGGACACGCTCCAGAGCCTCAACATCCTTCTTGTGGTGAGGGGCCCAGAACTGAACACAGTACTCGAGATGCGGTCTCACCAGTGCTGAGTACAGAGGGAGAATAACCTCCCTGGACCTGCTGGTGACCCCATTTCTGATACAAGCCAAGATGCCGTTGGCCTTCTTGGCCACCTGGGCACACTGCTGGCTCATGTTCAGTCGGCTGTCAACCAGCACCCCCAGGTCCTTCTCTTCTGTGCAGCTCTCCAGCCATTCTTCCCCCAGTCTGTAGCGCTGCATAGGGTTGTTGTGCCCCAAGTGCAGGACCCGGCATTTGGCCTTGTTAAACCTCATCCCATTGGTCTCGGCCCAGCAGTCCAGCCTGTTCAGTCTGCACAAACTTAACTATAAAGATCAACGAAGTTAAAGGCTAAATACAATACATATCAATTGCCAAATACAATCTACATAACCTATAATTCTAGTCTTACTTAATTAAACTCTAACTCTTCAGCTAAATTAACATTTTCCAACATTTCCCCCCTTTGAAAATACTTCACTTTCTGCAAGTATTTTCATTTACACAGCTGTTTCTTGGTAAACCGGCTGCAGTGTTGGGTATTGAGGGTATTCTCGTGTGATGGCTCTGATGATTCTATGTGTCCAATTGCTTCTACGAACAATTTCTTTTCGGATACACAGATATACTAAACAAATTGCGAGAAAGATAATCAGGAGGGTAAATAGTGTTTCAGCCAGGGATTGAATCCAGCCAGTAAGGTGAATTCCTAATCCATTGAACAGTTCCCCGATCCAGTTATGACTAATTACCTCCTTTTCTCTTTCAGCCTCCTTTTCTATTTTCCCGAGTTGTGAAATATCATATTCTATGTCCGCAGTTACATTTGGTATATGTACACAGCAATGATCAGTTCGGTCTTTGAGGTACCCGCATACTCCATGTTCTTTTAGTAGCAATATATCTAATGCCATTCTGTTCTGCAAGGTCATTTTGGTTGTGGCCTGTAATTGCAAATTTAGATCTCTGAATCCCTTCTTGGTTACTCTAGCTAGTCTTTCAGTTTGTCCAATTAAATCATAAATCATTTCCCTATTACGATAAGCAGCTACCTGAGCAAAAAGAGATTCCAGCGCCCAGCCTACTTTAACTCCAGTTGAAGGTTCTTGCCAAATGTCATCTATATCTTCAATATCATTGTTTATGTCTCTTTTAGTTCGAATCTGTAAGGTTTCTAATCCATCTTTAAAAGGGGATCGCTTCCAAATCGGGCATAGGGTAGGTAAGCCTAAAGTTATTTCCCGTACTGGTCCTGTCACTGGGAGGTGGGTAGTCCAGGTTCCATCGTTAGCTGCCCATACAAAGTTACCCATACTATGTATTGTCGAGTATCTGCAATCTGTTTCTGGGATCGGTATTACTTTTCCGTTAATTTTCAGATCTCGACATGAACATCCTGTTATTAAAGCTATTCTTACAGGAGGGATTGCGATTTGTTTAGGGTCTGTGTCACAATCAAAAGTCTTAGAGCAGTTCCACCATGAAACACTCTCAATGACATCCCGACTGACCTTGTTAGTCGCCAGTAATGCTAAATCATTTGTGACACTCTGTTTCCCTGTCCATCTGAAACACCAAGGTGTGTCACCTCCATATTGGAATTTTTGTAAGATGCTGGTTGACCAGACAGAATCCCATTTTGTGTTTATCTCATCCTTTTCTCGGCATACCCACTCCTTCCTCTCCTGAGGGGCTATGATTTCTTTAACCACATCATATGTACACCATCCCACGTCTCCAAAACTAAACATTGAACCCATTTGGACAAATTGATGGTTTAGTAATTTGTAACAATCCTCTCGCCTTCCTGGCCATTTCCATTGCTGCTTTATATACTGTTTTTGTTTCACCTGTAACACTCTCGTTTCTTGTTTGCATACTGTATTGTTCCCTACATTCTTTGGGAATGGAAAAGTCAATATTCCCCATTTTATTGGTTCCCCTGCTGTTTTCGGCAAGGGTAAACATGCTGTAATTCTACTAGTATTCTGTATTTTGCAAAATCTTTGATTAAGCCAATTATCAGGTTCTCTTCAGAATCACCCCGAGGTATAATCATTACCTGGGGCAGTTGGGTTGATTCTATTGCTCGTTTTACTCTAATTCTAGTGATGTTTATTTCACTGTATCCAGAAGCAGTTTCATTTTGGTATTGGCATCTATATGCTCCCATATCTGATTCATCTACTTGTTTAATAGTCTGAACTAACATTCCTCCTGATCTTAATTCTGTTAAATGCCTGTTATCATTAGGGACTTTCTTCCCTTTCCTTGTCCATCCAAACTCCCTAGGTAGTGGATCATCCAATAGGCAATAGATAAGTATATCACTGTCCAGAGGAATCTGATAGTATGAATGTCCTGCCTTTATCCCATGATCCTGAAGGGGGTTACGTAAACAGAATTTATTTGATACCTTGCCTCCAGATTTTTGTTTTCCCTTTAATTTCCATCCATACCTGTCTAATTCTAAATTCCTCGGGACAGTGTTTTTGAACTTGCAAAACAGAGTGGCATTTTGTCCAGTGACAGATTTCATCATTTCCTTTTTCTGCGGAACCTTTACAAAAGTAATAACCATTAGGGATGTCAAAGACCAGGTTACAATTAAGGTACTATACACAAAACACGACATTTGTCTGCTTTTCAGTCTCAGTTTTGTTGGTCCAAGAGTTTCTACTTCCCAATTTCTAGGAACCTTTTTCACTCGGGTATAATGAATCCAAGAGTCTATTCCTTTTACTTTTACCGCAGTAAATGTTGTTAGTAGTACCAAGTATGGTCCATTCCACCGTTCTTTTAGTGGTTCTTCATTCCAATCTCGAACGTAGACCTGGTCTCCTGGTTCAATTTCGTGTACTGGATTTTCTAATGATAACGGACGGTTCCAGATCAGGGCACTTCGTAGTCGCGTCAGAGTTCTACTGAGAGACAGTACATAGTTATATACATCTTGATTCCCTTTTATATGCACATTTAGATTTGGTTGCGGCGCCTCATATGGTTTCCCAAAAAGGATTTCATAAGGGCTTACTGTCATCCCACTCCTTGGCTTAATTCTTATCCTTAGGAGTGCTATTGGTAACGCCTGTGGCCATTGAATTTTAGCCTCCTGACATATTTTA
Source organism: Cuculus canorus (assembly GCF_017976375.1). NCBI lineage: Eukaryota > Metazoa > Chordata > Aves > Cuculiformes > Cuculidae > Cuculus > Cuculus canorus. The sequence continues at coordinate 318,858 of NW_026527849.1, forward strand.
CTGATCTGCCGCTTAATTGTCTGATTCATCTTTTCTACTTGCCCGCTTGACTGTGGTCTCCACGGTGTGTGGAGATTCCAAGAGATTCCTAGCATTCTGCTTACCTCTTGAACTATAGTTGCTACGAAGTGCGGTCCCCTATCTGAAGATAGGCCTAGGGGTACCCCAAATCTTGGAATAATCTCCTGCAGCAACCATTTTACTGTCTCCTTAGCTTGGTTGGTGCGACAAGGACAGGCTTCCGGCCACCCAGAAAAAGTGTCAACCCCAACTAACAAATATCTGTATCCTTGACTTTTAGGTAATTCTACAAAATCGATTTGCCAATAATCACCGGGTTCCATACCTACTCTGATATGTCCCATTTCTATTCCTTTCCTAACCACCGGATTGTTCCTCAAACAGATTTCACATTTTGAATTTATTGACCTTGCCATTGTTAACATCCGTGTTGAGATTATGCTGCACTTTAGATATGCCACTAAAGCTTCTGCTCCCCAGTGACATTTCTGATGTTCTGTTTGTAAAACTGTCCGCATAATAGTTGTTGGTACAATTACTTGTCCGGTTGCAGTTAGGTACCATCCATCTGAACCCAACTGGGCCTTCAGTAATCTGGCTAATTTCTCGTCCTCCTCCGAGTACTTCGGCTTCTGTGTTAAATAATTTTGTAAAGGGCTTACCTTCGTGGGTATTAAGGCCATCATATTTGATACCTGTCGTGCAATCCGTCGAGCTGTCCGGTCTGCTAACGCATTTCCTTCAGCTATTTTGGAATCTCCTCCTTGATGTGCCTTACAGTGCATGATCGCCACCTGTTTGGGTAACTGTACAGCAGTTATCAAATTCAGAATTTCTTTTTGGTATTTTATATTCGTACCTTGTGAAGATAGGAGTCCTCGTTCTTTCCATAGTGCTCCGTGTATATGAACCACTCCAAATGCATATTTTGAGTCCGTCCATATATTTACTCGTTGATCCCTGCTCAATTCCAAGGCTCTCGTGAGAGCTATTATTTCTGCTAGCTGTGCTGAAGTTCCTACAGGAAGAGCCTCTGCTTTTATTACCCTATTTTGCGTGGTTACCGCATATCCGGCATATCGTGTCCCGTTTTCTACATAACTACTTCCATCTGTAAAAAGTTCTTGATCAGGCTGTTCAAGTGGGGTATCCTTTAAGTCAGCCCTTGTTGCATGAGTGTGTTCGATAACTTCCACACAGTCATGTTCCAAAGGGCCGTCTTCCATAGGTACTCCTAAGAAGGCTGCTGGATTTAACAAATTAGTTGTTTTTAAACTTACATCATCTTGTTCGGTCAGTATTGCCTGGTATTTCATCATCCTGCTAGGGGAAAGCCAATACCCCCCTTTTTGTTCTAGGACTGTTAACACCATATGAGGCACATATACCTCAATACGCTTCCCCAAAGTCAGTTTTCTGGCTTCTTGTATCAGGGTCACCGTTGCTGCTACCGCTCTCAAACATGATGGCCAGCCAGCACTCACAGGGTCTAATTGTTTAGAAAAGTACCCTACTGGTCGTTTCCAGCTTCCTAACTTCTGTGTCAAGACCCCTAGTGCCAGCCGTTGCCTTTCATGGACAAACAACTGGAAGTCCTTAGTCAAATCTGGCAGGGCTAATGCTGGTGCCTTAGCCAGGGCTTCTTTTAATTTCTTAAAGGCCTCCCTCTGAGGTCCTTCCCAGATGAAAGTTGGTGACTTCTGTGCCTCATACAGAGGTTTTGCTATAAGTCCATAATCCAGTATCCACAACCTACACCAGCCTGCCATACCCAAGAATGTCCTTAATTCATGTAAATTTTGAGGCTCTGGAATCGCACAGATTGCTCTAATACGATCCATTCCTAGTCGTCGTTGTCCCTGTGTTATTTCGCAACCCAAATATAATACAGTTGTGCAGGCAATTTGAGCTTTCTCTTTCGAGACTTTGTACCCGTTAAGGCCTAATTGGTTTAAAATTCCAATTGTCACCTGGATACATACTGATTTGTGTTCTGTTGCAATTAAAATATCATCCACATATTGTAGCAGAAGATATTGTGACCGTGGTACCTGAAATTTCTCCTGCATTGTCCATGATTCCAATTCTTTTGCCAGCTGGTTCCCAAAAAGCGTTGGACTGTTCTTGAATCCCTGTGGAAGCCTTGTCCATGTTAACTGCATTTTTCGTCCATTATGTGGGTTCTCCCATTCAAAAGCGAAGAGTTTCCTACTATCTTTGTCGAGAGGAATACAGAAGAAGGCATCTTTTAAATCAAGTACTGTAAACCATTTGTATTTCTCCTTCACAGATGTTAACAATGTGTATGGGTTAGCTACTACCGGGATGTATATCTTTCGTGATTTCATTAATAGCCCTTAAGTCCTGTACTAATCTATATTCTCCATTTGGTTTCTTTACTGGGAAAATTGGGGTATTATATTCTGATTCACATTCTTCTAATATCCCAAATTTTAAAAATTTTTCAATAATTTTCACTATCCCATATCGGGCCTCTAATTTGATGGGATATTGTTTTATTCGCACTGGTTTCTTTCCTTCCTTCAATTCTACTACTATCGGTTGAGCCATTTTCGATTTCCCTGGTATATCAGTTTCCCATACTGTAGGGATCACTGCCTCTTCTACTTCTCTGGGTATTTGAACTTTTGGATTTTCCTTCAACACTAGTATCTGTCCTGACTTTGATTCTGGAACTTGCATAATCAATTCTCCATTCTCAAAGACAATTCTCGCATTTAATTTAGATAACAAATCCCGTCCCAGCAGGGAGATTGGACAATCAGGCATATACAAAAATTCATGCCATATTTCCTTTCCTCCAAATCGTAATTCTAGGGGTTGCATGAATGGCCGGGTTTCCTCTTTCCCTGTGGCTCCCACTATTGTAGTTGTCTTTTTCCCTATCTGTCCACATAAATCATTTAAAACCGAGTATGTTGCACCAGTATCTACTAAAAATTGCACCTCCTTTTCCCCCTAGTCCTTACTTTCACTAGGGGTTCATCCTTTCCTGATTCCTAGTCAGCTCTGATTCTCATAGTCTCCCAAAACCATTGCCTTGGCTACTTCGGTGTTTCCAAATGGGTTTCCCGGCTGCAAACTCTGCCTCATTCTGTACGGGCACGCATTCTTCCAATGTCCCTCCTGCTTGCAATATGCACATTGGTTAATGCCTAATCTATTCAGCCTAGGTCCTAAGTCATTAGGCAAGCAATTAAATCCAGCCCCCCTTCCCCGTCCGCGCATCGAGCCTCTTCCTCTACCTCGACCTGCAGGGTTGTGCTGGCCTCTGCCCTGCATCACCGCCAGTAGATGTCGCTGTTGTCTTTGAGAACTCTCCCTTTCGCGGTTATTGTAATACTTTCCAAGCAGTCTCTAATAGTCTATCCAGATTACGCAGCTCCGCGCCCTCCAGTTTTTGCAGTTTCTTTCTAATATCATCCTGCGATTGCCCTAAGAAAATCAGGGCCAGCTGCACCTTAGCTTGCTCTGTTTCTACGTCTAAATCTGTGTATTTCCTCGCCACCTCTTTAAGCCGCTCCAAAAACGCAGACGGGGATTCTGTTTTCTCTTGCCTGACATTATACAGTTTCGACCAATTAATTGTTTTTGGCATAGCATTTTGTACTCCAACAACTATCCATTCCTGGTATCTCCTCAGATTACCCATTCCTCTCGCGGTATTATAATCCCACATGGGATCTTCAGTTGGAAAATTCTGATCAACTGTCCCTGTGACAATCCCCTGCCTAATGTCTTCTCTAACTCGCTCACGGGCAGTTCTCAACACCATTTCCTTCTCTGTGGAGTCCATTAAGTATCTAGTAATACCTGTATATCATCCCAATCAGGATTTTGGGTTTTCAGAATCATCTTTACAACTCGTGCCACTTTACTCGGGTTCTCCCGATAAGTTCCAGCAGACTGTTTCCAGAGCATCAGATCTCCTGGAGTGAAAGGTACTTTAACATACACGGGTCCTTCTGGCCCAACCCCCTGCCGAAGCGGTGCTAATATAGCACTGGGTGCCTGCTGTTCTAACTTGAATATCCCGTTGCCGTGTTCGGTGGGATACTGGGGTAGTGGAATACTCCTGTTCTTCTATTTCTACCTCATCCTCCCCATCACCTTCTACTCCAGTATCTCTGGGGGCTAGTGGGGCCGACGGAGCCACTAATGAATCAAAATCATCATCCTCCTTATGCTGCAAAAGCATTTTCCACTGCCGAGACATTTCATACATTTCTTCTCAGTCACACATCCCTTACATTGCTCATCCGATTTTGTACTAACGACCATTATCCCACACACCTTCTTCCACTCCTCTTTCCCTCTCAAAATAAGGAACAGTTCTACATATGGTATCTCATCCCATTTGCCCTCATGCCTACAAAATTGCATCAATTGTAGGATGGTACTATAAGTCTAAAGTTCCATTTCTCAGGCCAACGAACCTGACCCTCTAAATCATACTGTGTCCACCATACATTACAATACTCAACCAATTTCCTTTTTCGCATTTCTTGCCCAAACTGCCCCTCTTTCCAATGCATCAGAATACACCCTAACGGTGATGACTTAGGTATCGGTGGCATTTTATAACAAGTCCAGACCAGCTACCAAACAACAAACTAAACGAACTTCCACGTAACAAATAATACAGATTACTGAAAAATACAAGATCAGAACACTGTTGCCGAACCTGCAAAACGAATAATACAGAGTAGGAATGATACAGGTAACAAATAATACAGATTACTGAAAATACAGAACAGATCACTAATACTGAGAATGCAGAACAGATCACTGATGCCGAACCTGCAGAGCTTTCGCTGCTGTCTTACGGACGGCGCCTAGGCTTTCCTCTGGAGCTCCCTAGCCCAACCAAGCGTAGCTTTCGCCGCGTCTAACAGGCAGGCTTTTACCAGACAGATTCAGAAAATATGGTACCTTTCCGATTTGGGCACAGGACCCGTAGGAAAATTTAGCACTACTCCCAATTAGGCAGAAGACCCGACAAAGTTGGTACCATTCCCGATAAAGCACCGTGTCTTACCGATAGCCCAGGTCCGTCGGGGGCAGCGGAGGTCGGCTGCAGTCGATGGAGCTCCCCGAGAATCACTCGGTGCCGGCTGGAGCGAGATCGATGCGGGCCGCCTCAGCAATGCCCACGAAGTCCCTTCGTGGTCGCCAAAACTGTTAGCGTAGAGACAGACACATAACCAGTCCAGGTAGGTTATATGTGGTGCTTTATTTCGAGGCCCCGGGAACCTGGGGTATACCCAAATCAGGTTCCAAGACCATCTCGGCGCGTCCGCAATTTAATCCTAAAGTGTTTCATAATCTAATGTATATTCAACAGATTACATCATTTTTCATGCATATGTATTCGAAAATTGTCTCATCATTTATGGACACCTGCATTTCTTTATCTTCGGTTAACTGCCCTTGGTATGCTTCTGGCCTTCACAAATGTAGACTGTGTTCAGATAAGGTTGTTAGTGAAAGCGTAGGCTCTGCTCGGATAAGGTTGTTAGTACATTCTTTCTAAGCACTCCCTAATATCATACTTGTGAAGGTTATATGTGGTCTGTGAGAAAACTGTCACTGTCTACAGAAACAAACGAAGTCGGCACAAACTTAACTATAAAGATCAACGAAGTTAAAGGCTAAATACAATACATATCAATTGCCAAATACAATCTACATAACCTATAATTCTAGTCTTACTTAATTAAACTCTAACTCTTCAGCTAAATTAACATTTTCCAACACAGGGGCCAGGGGAGTCCCCGTCCCCCCCAGGATTGCCTGCCCGGCTGCTGCTGGCTGAGCCCTGGGGGCAGCTCCGTGCCCTTCGGGGCTGGGGGGATGCGATGTGGGGCCGGGCGATGCTTTTGGCCCTCTGGGGAGCTGTGCCCCTGCACTCCCTGCCCACTCCATGCAGACATGGAAAGGCTCTGGAGAAACAATGGCTTTTAATGAAATGACAAGAACAAAAAGGTCGCTAAAACTGCTCCCTCCTCAACACCCACCCCCCACTCACTCCCCACAAACAACAGCAACTCCCCAAACAAGAGGAACACTTGAAACAAACACTCCTCCCTGGTCGCTGGTCCCTGATGTGCCCAGACCTTGTAGGCCAGGGGCATACAGTGCACGGTAGAACAAGCAGCCATAGATGCAGCAGCCGAGGAGGGAATGTTGTCTGCGGTTGTAAAGCCACAGAAGGGATGAGCAAAGCTGCCTGGGAGAAACTACTGGAGTGGTGACAGAGCAGTCTGAATGCCAAGTACCTTAGTTCTGTCATGTGTGGGATACCCTTTGGCTCGGCTTGTGTTTTTTTCCTGCCTGGCTGTAGTGTGAAATAGACGTGATGTTCCTAAAAGGAAGCAAAATATCTGGATTTTTTAAATTATCACCTGGCATTGGGGTGACTTCTTTACTGTTTTAAGGGATGGGGGCGCGGGCAGGGGCAGGAGCAGGGCAGGGGCAGGAGCAGGGGCAGGGGGTGGGGGCAGGGCAGGGGCAGGGGGCAGGGCAGGGGCAGGGCAGGAGCAGGGCAGGGGCAGGGGGCGGGGCAGGGGCTACCCGCAGAACCGGTCTCTGCGCGCGGGGTCCGAGGTGCTTCGGCTGCCGCGGTAAGGGGATGTGTGGCTCCTGTGCTCTCTCGGGCGTTTTCCAGTTCGGGGCAGGGCAGGAGCCGCTCCCGGCGCGGCGCGGGCGGTTTGTCCCCGCCCGGGATCTGCAGAGCGGTTCCTTAGTGTCGGGGTGCCGGTCCCCACGTGAACCGCTGCAGGGCTGCTTTGGGGAACCGGGAGACTGAGCCTTTTGTTAGAGCGGGAGAGCGGCCCCAGGCGGGACAGGGAAGTTTGGTTAACGGCAGATTGAGAATTCCTCCTGTCCCTGCAGGTAGGAGGTTGACGTGAGTGTGACCCGTGAGTGTGACCGATTTTCTGGATTCGGAGCCGCCGTCTCCAGCGAAGGTCAGTCCTGCAGCGAGCTACCCCAGCCCAACCAGGGAGGAGGCAAGGGGAGGAGGCGGCTGGGCAAGAGCCCCCAGGGCTGAGCTGTTGGGGAGGGAGAGTGGAGAGTAAAGGCCTGGAACCGCCCGAGCGCTCGTTAGCTTTGGTGTTCTCGGAGTTGTGCACTGGCTTGAACTGTGTAGTTGGGGTGCGGGGGCTTCACTCCCTTTGGCTCATCTCGTCCTGGGCAGGAGTGCAAGTGGCTGCGCTGGGCAGACAGCGTGGGAAAGCAAGTGCCGCCGTGCCTGCCGGGGCCTGGAGGGACTCCAGCACCATCAGCCGTGCTGTCATCTGCCCGGGCTGGGGGGAGGCCTCTGCTGTGGTGCCCCCATCATTCCCTGAGACCTGTGCCCTCCTGCCGTGGGGCAGCCTGGAGGAGCTGCCTAAGGGGCTGCCGTGGGGCCGCGGTGGGGTGATGGGGAGCAGCCAGAGCCCGGGGTGGGAGGATGGATGGCCAGGGTGGCGGGGGTCAGCGGTGCTTTGGGCGTGGGGCCGTGTCCGTGAGTCCTGCAGGGCCGCATCTGTCCTGGCTCCCCTGCCAAAGGGCTGCTCGGCCTGGGGCAGGGGCCAGGGGAGTCCCCGTCCCCCCCAGGATTGCCTGCCCGGCTGCTGCTGGCTGAGCCCTGGGGCAGCTCCGTGCCCTTCGGGGCTGGGGGGATGCGATGTGGGCCGGGCGATGCTTTTGGCCCTCTGGGGAGCTGTGCCCCTGCACTCCCTGCCCACTCCATGCAGACATGGAAAGGCTCTGGAGAAACAATGGCTTTTAATGAAATGACAAGAACAAAAAGGTCGCTAAAACTGCTCCCTCCTCAACACCCACCCCCCACTCACTCCCCACAAACAACAGCAACTCCCCAAACAAGAGGAACACTTGAAACAAACACTCCTCCCTGGTCGCTGGTCCCTGATGTGCCCAGACCTTGTAGGCCAGGGGCATACAGTGCACGGTAGAACAAGCAGCCATAGATGCAGCAGCCGAGGAGGGAATGTTGTCTGCGGTTGTAAAGCCACAGAAGGGATGAGCAAAGCTGCCTGGGAGAAACTACTGGAGTGGTGACAGAGCAGTCTGAATGCCAAGTACCTTAGTTCTGTCATGTGTGGGATACCCTTTGGCTCGGCTTGTGTTTTTTTCCTGCCTGGCTGTAGTGTGAAATAGACGTGATGTTCCTAAATGGAAGCAAAATATCTGGATTTTTTAAATATCACCTGGCATTGGGGTGACTTCTTTACTGTTTTAAGGGATGGGGGCGCGGGCAGGGGCAGGAGCAGGGCAGGGGCAGGAGCAGGGGCAGGGGGTGGGGGCAGGCCAGGAGCAGGGCAGGGGCAGGGCAGGAGCAGGGCAGGAGCAGGGCAGGGGCAGGGGGCAGGGCAGGAGCAGGGCAGGGGCAGGGCAGGAGGCAGGGGGAGGAGGCAGGGCAGGGGCAGGGCAGGAGCAGGGCACGGGGTGAGGGCAGGGGCAGGGGGTGGGGGCAGGGCACGGGGTGGGGGCAGGGGGCGGGGCAGGGGCTACCCGCAGAACCGGTCTCTGCGCGCGGGGTCCGAGGTGCTTCGGCTGCCGCGGTAAGGGGATGTGTGGCTCCTGTGCTCTCTCGGGCGTTTTCCAGTTCGGGGCAGGGCAGGAGCCGCTCCCGGCGCGGCGCGGGCGGTTTGTCCCCGCCCGGGATCTGCAGAGCGGTTCCTTAGTGTCGGGGTGCCGGTCCCCACGTGAACCGCTGCAGGGCTGCTTTGGGGAACCGGGAGACAGAGCCTTTTGTTAGAGCGGGAGAGCGGCCCCAGGCGGGACAGGGAAGTTTGGTTAACGGCAGATTGAGAATTCCTCCTGTCCCTGCAGGTAGGAGGTTGACGTGAGTGTGACCCGCGGTGTTGATCCCCTGCAAACTGGACGTGGGGAGAATCTGTAAACGGACTTGCTGGAGCAAGGGGAGGCTGGGATCCTGCCATGGTAAGTGGGATAAAGTATGATGCTGCCTGTGAAATCCCAATGTGATGCTCTGGCACCTCTGTTGGGAAGCTGGATGGGCTGTGCTCGCCAGTGTCTCTCCAGTTGTATGGATCTCAGTGGTTCCTCTGTGTCTCACAGGCCACTTTCTGAACAGTGTGGCTTTGTGGCTCCTTGTGGGATTCTCTGAAGGAACCTTCCTCTGGCATTAGTGTTTTGAGAAAGTCCAGGTCAGACTTGCTTTGTTTTCTAACGAGGGAATTTCTCTTTCTCCATAGGCTGCAAAACTCAAGAGAGATTTTGGCGGTATGTACACTTGCATGCTTCCCTTTTGCTGTGCATGGGTGCTTTGATCTGCTGGGAATGTGTGGGACAGAGGAGGAGGACGCTGCGATCAGGTAGCAGTCCTGGCTACTGAAACATTCATGTTCCTTGTCTGAAAGCTGCAGCTGAGTGCATAGTGTCGTTCCTGAACCAGGATATTCACCTACCTCTCACATCCAGTGGATTTGCTTCTGGGCTCTTGTATTCCTTTCTTGTGAGCTTTCCCAAATCCAGGGGAGAATGCATGCATTTATTTCAGTTCTTCCCTTCACCTGTTCCCCAACTGCTTGCAGCCCCTGACACTGAAGCAGAGCTTTCACGGTTGCCCAGGGTCTCTGGGGCACACAAATTCCATGCTGCCGGTGGGCAGCAACTCACGGAATGGAGCACAGCTGGCTCGCTTGATAAAGAAACCCTGTTTCTGACTAACTGAAGCTGGATCTTTTATCTGCAACATACAGGGGCTGTAATTGTGAGGGGGGGTTGAAGCAGAGAGCAGAGCGGAGAGCAGGATTTCCCAGAGTCAGAGGCCACTGAATAGGTTGGATGTCAGTTTGGGGAGGCAAAGTAAAGGTTGTCTCTGATTATAAGACTCTGTGGTCCATGAGAAGACAGCAAATCCCCCTTTGGAGTGCCTGGGCCAGATTATGCCTGTGTCTAATATCCTAATCTCTCCCTGTTTTGTTTCCAGATGAAGCCCCTGCTAAACCCACCAGAGCTTCCCAGCTGGGTGGAAGGGCCCAGAGCACTAGCGTGCAGGCCAGCAAGAAGTGAGTGCTTTTCAGACACAGCCTCTCCCACTTTGAGATCTCTCTGTGCTCCCCAGGTCCTTCTGCCCTTGCCCCGTCCTTAGCTTCTCCTTTGCCTGGGAAAGCAAGTTTGTCTGTGATGCGTTTGGGAGCTGGGAGCACAGAGCCTGAAGCTTTCCTGCATGGGTTGAGTTCCCCCAGCCCCTGTCCATCTTCTGTAAATCTCCCTTATAACAAGTGACGCTTAAATACAGCAGTCCTAGTGATGCCATCTCTCATCCTGGTGCTATTTGAAATGCATTGTCCATGTTATGTGGTTCGGCTGCTGGGTGTGCCCATCTGGTCCCTTCCTTCTCCCACCCCTGTGTCTCCCTGTGCCCTCGCCAAGTCCTGGTGCGGTGCTGCTGACCACCAGGCTTGTGTCACAGGTCCTTTCTGAAGGATGATTTCATCAGGCAAACTCCCTGCAAGAGGACACCGGAGCTGCAGAGGTAAGCCCAAATTCGGGGAGAGGAGCCTGGGTGTCCTGAGGGCTGGATCTGAGCTGAGCCAAGCTTGCCCTGGTGTCATCCCGTCCGAGTCAGTGGGATATCAGGGATGATCCGTGAAGGCAGCTGAAGAGATAACCCCTTTCTGGCATCACTGTGGGGTGGGTGAGTGGGTGGCTGGTGGGAGGAGGGCTTCCAGGTGCTCTGGATGACACGGATCGAAGCCAGGGCACCCATTGGATAAAGTGTCATAGGAAAGTACCCTCAGCTAAAGCAAAGGTCCTTGGATGTCCTAACACTGATCCCAGAGGCAAGCAGGATGTCAGCAGAGGCATCGAGGCACAGGGGGGTTTCAGTGAGGACACACAAGGAGGTCGTCATGTGTTCTTTCCGTCTCATAAAATGAGGAAAAGCAGGGGCTGGAGCAAGGGATGAGGGGTTTCTGAAGTGTGCTCATCTCTGATCTCTCCCCTCCCTGGCACGCAGGGATCCGGTGCCTCCGACGCGGACGACACAGGCTGTGCTGCAGACCCTGAAGGTGAGCGCATCAGCATCCCCACCTCGCCCCCAGCAGCGCTGCAGCCTTGGCCTCTGGCCTCCACAAGGGAGGGAGCAGCTCTCACCCTGTGCCTCTCCTTGTCCTCGTTGCTTTGCAGGATATAGAGGAGATGGAAGCCGATCTCTTGGGAATATCGAAACCCAGTTCTGGGCCACGGAAAGACAAGCGTGAAGGTGCTGGGAAGCACGACTCCTTGGGAAGGAGCTGGGAAACCACCAACTCATGAGAAAGGTAAAAATGAGGTCCTACTCTTCTTTCACAGCCTGGTTGCAAATGAGCAAGGATTATTTTATCTGGGATAGGAAACAAAAAGCGGATTTGTTCTCTAAAATCCGTTTCCTGATCCCTTTTGGGTGAATGTTATTCCTGGTCATGAGTGGTCCCTTGGGTGATCCCTGGCCCAGACTCTTTGCCATGCTGCATAACATCACTGACAGCACAGCAGCAGCAACGGCCGCACGGCTGTCTCCCACCAAACACCGCTGCCCAGTTCCCCGGTACAGCAAAGCATTTCTGATGTGGGCTGCGAGGAAGGAGAGCTGCAAGGACTGCATTTAAGATATGCTCCTCCCTGAAGTGCCCTGCTCTTCCCAGGCCTTTTTCTCCTTTGCTTGCCAGGAGGCCCCTGCAGAGGGATTCCCACCAGGTAGGGCTGTAGGGGCACTCTGTGTCACAGTATGGGCTTTTAGAGGGCTTGCCACCCAAAGAGTGACCTGCAGCCAGGTGGAGGGGGCGTCTCTGCCCAGGACTTGTCTCTGAGCGCTGTGGCCGTCTCCTTCCAGGAGAGCCTGCGCCTGCAAGGGAGGAGAAGCCACTGTCATCCCCTGCTGCTTCCCGACAGTACAAGAAATTTAACTTAAATCTCACTTCACGTCAGCACAAAGATGTGTGGGGGCAGCTGCAGGCTCTGCCCTTGCTTTCTGCCTGTGTCTTGCCCCCTCTGTTAACTGAAACCTTGGCTGGTTAATGAGAAAGAGTCCTCCCCACCTGCCATGCCAGTGCAAATCTAATCCCGTAAAGGTGACCGAAAGAGAACAAAATGACAGCTCTTTGAGGCTGTCCCCACGACAGAGCTGGGGGGATGAGGTCCTGAGCACGTTTGCTTTTTCACCTGTGCTTTGGTTTTCAATGACTCCGTAGCACTTGGATACCTTCGGATCAAAGAGGGAGTCTGTTCCCACTTCCAAAGCAGGGAGTCTGGTGTCCTGACACCTGGGGTCTAGGTTGTCAAAGCCTGCTCTGTATTCAAGATCCACATCTGTTAAAATCACTAATGGACTGTAGGGGATCTAGGTGGGGCTTTTTTTCTCCCATTTTTCTTGCCTAAACAATGTTCAAGTGTTAAAACATCCAAATTTTGAATTATTTTCTTCTAGGAGAAAGATATATGGCAAAAATGAACAGAAGTGTAGTTCTTGAGTGTCTGAAGTTCAGGGAAACTCCAGGGTATCACACAGGTCCCTACAAAACCTGCGTTCATGGCTTTGGGCTCCTGTCCCCTCATGCACAACGGCGGGGAGCGGTGCTTGGATTTGCTCAGAACAGTTCTAAATAACGTTGGTTTTGTTTTATTTTGGTGGTTGTCAATATTATTCACTTCTCCTGCCCCCTATGGGGTGATTCTCAAATTCACGTGATCCTTTGGTAGAACACTTATCATGACGAGGAGCGGGATCTCCCAACAAGCCAGCCCCAACAGGCGCTAAAAGCATCTCTGAGAGAAAAACAGAGCGGAGCAAAGAGAAGGGTAAACAGGGCTGCTCAATGCTTCCTCTTTGTATTAAATGAATCGCAGCCTGGATTAGTTTGTGTGATGTCCAAACATTGAACTGAAAGCCACATAGTCCGCGTCTTTTGTTAACCAGTGTAGGTCGCTTGTGGTAATGGGGTTCATTGCAAACGCAGCTCACTGGGTGCTTCCTATTTCCCGTGTACCCCAGGTTACAGAACTGACCTTATTTTTCTTGGGAGTGGGGGCTCATATCTTACCTTTGATCTCATCCAGCCCATTTTAGACGCTACTAAATGAGAAACAAGTTTTCCTGGATCAGGATTGGGGGCGGGTGAGAGCATCACTAGTCCACACCAAAGCCCAACTGGGCACCTCCCGGTTGGCATCCAGCTGCATTGTGGCTGTCTTACAGGCCCTCAGCCCTCTTGTTCCTGCAGCAGGAATGCCAGTGGGTCTGATAGTCCCCTAAAATCACCATTCACCCCAAGAAAAACCCGCTCTGCTGCAGAGATGACACAAGTAGCAGCTGGTGGGTTAGAGCAAGGACCTAAGGCACATGGCTGCAGCGGGACCTCTTAGGGGAAGGGGGCCGGGAACAACCTCACTGGAAACTTGTGAGCTAGAAAGCTCCTTGAGTAAAACCCCTGGTGTGAGCGACACCCAGCAGTGTTCCATCAATGGGTGTGTGGCTGCAGAACCAGAGCAGTGGTGGCACTGTCACTTTGTCACTTGCTGTGACAATTGCTTACTGAAAAGAGTTGTTTAGAAATAATGTTGTTAAAGGACCTGAGAGATAAGAGCAGGCAGGGCTGCTTTGATCTGTTGCTAAAAACCAACCCTTCCTGGCTCAAACCCTGCCCGTGTGACCCACCCACAGAGCCACCCCAGACACCCCTGCACACCGCGACCCCTGTCCAGGAGGGAGGAGGCGGAGTTCACGTTTGAAGAGGATGGTGACGACCTGCTGAATGCGCTGGGGCTTGACAGTGGGCCTGAAGGGAGATGGGCAGCAGGGAAAGAAGGCGGAAGAGTAAGTGCAATGAAGAGACAGGCGGGAGTAAAGCAGGGGAGGGCTTGTGTGTTTTGATGGTGCCACCATGCTGAGTTGGGGCTGCTGGAGCCCCTGGGTCCCAGAAATGTGCAAAGCGGGCTTGTTTGCTAGAGCACCCTGGCAAAGGGGCAGCCCTGCCTCTTGGACAAACCCATCTGCCACTGTGTCCCCAACAGAGAGGAGCTGCGGCCAGCCCGCTCCAAGCTGGACGAGTTGCTGGGACGAGGCTCCATGGCCAAAGTCCTGGAACAGTCAGTCATGGGAAACCGTAAAGAGTTCCAACTGGGTAAGAAGTACCAAAAGCAGCCAGGTGAGCACAGCCAGGGATGCTGAGCGGGCCTACAGAGGTGGCAGCACTCGCCGGGGAGAACGGGATTGGTTTCTGATGCCCTTGCAGGTGAAAGACTCTTTCTGTGGTGTGGGCAGGGTTGCTGAGGGGCTCCTGGTGAGCGCAGGGGCAAGGAGACTGATGCAAAAGTGGTGTCCTCTGCCCTTGAGGCAGCCTGGGAGCGTTCGCACCGTAGCCATAACTCAATTGCCTCCTGTCATGGGCTGATTCCCAATAAAAAGGCACTTTTCCCAGCTACACTGTGTTTTCCCAGAGACAGTGATCCCTGTGGGAATTGCAGGGGAGGAGGAGAGCTGGTGTCTTTACGGCTGGCTGCTCCTCTGGGTGCTAACTCCAGGCTGCTTGTCTGAGCAGAGAAGGAAGAGGGTTGTAAGGAGGAGGATTTTGTCTTTGGAGCTTACCAGCCCTCAGTGGCCTCCACAGTGAAGCACCGGCCAGCGAGGAGGCCGTCTGTAAGGTACGATGCTGCGTGTGTCTGCTCTGGCCACGGTGCCCCTGCAGTGGAGAGGGCGAGGTTCCCTCACGGATGGGGTCCACTTGCAGGGAGGTGTGAGACAACCTCCTGCAAGGAGAGGCATTCAGCCGAGAACAGCAGGGAACCAAAACCAGAACCATGCTCCAAACCCCCTCCTCTGAGCAGGAGCTCCCGCAGAGCTGTGCTGGATCAGTGCACCCCCACGGGCTCCCACTGTGCTCCTCATTCCTGCCTTCATTCCCCCTTCACTCCTCTTAGTTCCAGGCAAACCACCTTCTCCGGTTTGGGTTTACACTGACACAGGTTCAGACTCGTGCAATGAATGGGACTCAGAAGCGAATTGCAGACATGCAGCTGCATTTAAAGGGCAGGAGGTGTGAGCCAGAGCAGACGCTGCCCAGGGAAAGGGAATGGGCTCTCCCACATAGAGTGCTTTTTGCTTGCAGGCAGATGGCCACCTCCACAGGAGCCCTGCAGCAGGCAGCTGCCTCGCAGGAGAAGGTAGCGACTGCAGACGGCTCCAGGTACAGCCTCCACCTCCTTCGCCTTTTGGGCATCCTCCACAGTCCTGCAGAAGGCAGCGGTGTGGGCAAGATGGGGGAACAGGGAGAGCTGGCAGCCAGCTGTGATGGCTTTGGTCTGGGACCTCTAACTGGGAGGGAAGGCAGCTCTGAAGGACCAGTGGGCTCTTACCTGTT